>NW_004444002.1:3767586-3791226 GCF_000243295.1 Trichechus manatus latirostris
GTTTTTCAGATGGATATCCAGTTATGCCAGCACCATTTGTTAAAGAGACTGTCTTTTCCCCAATTAATGGACTTTGGGCCTTTGTCAAATATCAGTTGCTCCTAGGTGGATAAATTTATGTCTGGATTCTCAGTTCTGTTCCATTGGTCTATGTATTTGTTGTTGTACCAGTACCAGGCTGTTTTGACTACCATGGCAGTATAATAGGTTCTAAAATCAGGTAGTATGAGGCCTCCCATTTTGTTCTTCTTGAGTAATGCTTTACTTACCTGGGGCCTCTTCCCTTTCCATATGAAGTTGGTGATTAGTTTCTCCATCTCATTAAAAAATGCCGTTGGAATTGGATGGAGATTGCATTGTTATCTGTAGATTGCTTTGGGTAGAATTGAAATTTTCACAAGGTTGAGTATTCCTATCCATGTGCAAGGTATGTTTTTCCACTTAGTAGGTGTATTTTTTTTTTTTTTTTGTTTCTTGCAGTAGTGTTTTATAATTTTCTTTGTATAGGTCTTTTACATCTCTGGTTAGATTTATTCCTAAGTATTTTATCTTCTTGGGGGCTATTGTAAATGGTATTGATTTGGTGATTTCCTCTTAAAGTTCTCTTTGTTGGTGTAGAGGAATCCAACTGATTTTTGTATGTTTATCTTGTATTCTGGTATTTGCTGAAATCTTCTATTAGTTCCAGTAGTTTTCTTGTGGATTCTTTGAGGTTTTCCTTGTATAAGATCATATCATCTGCAAATAGAGATACTTTTACTTCTTCCTTTCCAATTTCGATGGGCTTTATTTCTTTTTCTTGCCTTATTGCTCTGGCTAGGACCTCCAGCACAATGTTGAATAAGAGTGGTGATAAAGGGCATCCTTGTCTGGTTCCTGTTCCCAAGGGGAATGCTTTAGACTCTCTCCATGTAGGATGATGTTGGCTGTTGGCTTTGTATAAATGCCCTTAATTATGTTGAGGAATTTCCCTTCTATTCCTATTTTGCTGAGAGTTTTTATCATGAATGGTTGTTAGACTTTGTCAGATGCCTTTTCTGCATCGATTGATAAGATGATCATGTGGTTCTTGTCTTTTGTTTTATTTATGTGATGGATTACATTGATTGTTTTTCTAGTGTTGAACGATCCCTGCATACCTGGTGTGAATCCCACTTGGTCATGGTGAATTATATTTTTTTGATATATTATTGAATTCTGTTGGCTAGAATTTTATTGAGGATTTTTGCGTCTATGTTCATGAGGGATGTTGGTCTGTAATTTTCTTTTTTTGTGGTGTCTTTACTTGGTTTGGTATCAGGATTATGCTGGCTTCATAGAATGAGTTGGGGAGTATTCCATCCTTTTCTATGCTCGGAAATAGTAGCAGTGTTAACCTTTCTCTAAAAGTTAGGTAGAATTCTCCAGTGAAACCATCCTTGCCAGAGCTTTTTTTTTTTTGTTGGGAGTTTTTAAATTACCTTTTCAGTTTCTTGTTATAGGTTTATTTAGTTGTTCTGTCTCTGTTTGTGTGTGTTTAGGTAGGTAGTATGTTTCTAGAAATTTGTCCATTTCCTCTAGGTTTTCAAATTTGTTAGAGAGTACAGTTTTCTATAGTATTCTGTTATGATACTTTTAATTTCAGTTGGGTCTGTTGTGATATCGCCCATCTCATTTCTTATACACGGGTTATTTGCTTCCTACCCTGTTTTTCTTTTGTCGGTTTGGTAGTGGTTTATCGATTTTGTTAATCTTTTCAAAGAACCAGCTTTTGGTCTTGTTAACTTCTTTCAGTTGTTTTTCCGTTCTCTATTTCATTTAATTCTCCTCAAATTTTTATTATTTGCTTTCTTGTGGTGCCCAAGGGCTTCTTTTGCTGCTCTCTATTTTTTTGAGTTGTAGTGTTAATGTTTTGATTTTGGCCCTTTTTGGAGACACATACACTACTTTTATTTCTTTTTAAAAATATTCATTTTTGATGGTAATATACACAGCAAAACATAGGTCCATTCACAATTTCTCTGTGACCAATTCAGTAACATTGGTTACATACTTCACATTGTGTCACCATTCTCACTCTCTCTACCCTTATGTTTCATCACCATTAATTTAGGTTTCTCTGCCTCTTAAAGTTCTCATCTGTGCTTCACATTAGTAGTTGTCAGATTAAACTCACAGATAATCTTTCTAAGAATTCTATGCTCCAGGCAAACATTCTTTATTAATTGGTCTAAACTCTAGTGTAACAGTGTCTTCATGGGATAGTTTTGTTTCAAGATTTGAAGGTAGTAGTTTTATCTGCTTCCTGAATTTTGCAGGCGAATGGAGACCAATAGTAGACCCAGAGGCTACTCAGTGAACTAGGAGACTACCTTTTTTTCCGATTTGGTATATAGATAGCTACCATTGGGTCGACTCCTACTCATAGCGACCTTATGTACAACAGAACAAAACGTTGCCAGATCCTGCATCTTTCTCATGATTGTAGGTGTGTTCTAGTTCATTGTTGTGTCATTTGTGCCAGTTCATCTCACTGAGGGTCTTCCTTGTCCTCGCTGGCCCTCTACTACACCAGACATGATGTTTTCCAGTGATTGATCTTTCCTGATGATGTGTCTAAAGCAAGCGAGTTGGACAATGTTCTGTTGTGATCTGTAACAATGGCTCTTACTAGATCCATTGAAACTGGTTTTCACTGGCTAATTTTTGGAAGTTGATAACCAGGTCTTTCCTCCTATTTCATCTTAGTCTAGAAGCTCTGCTGAAACCTGTCTACCATGGGTGACCCTGCTGGTATTTGAAATACTGGTGGCATAGCTTCCAGTATCACAGCAACATGCAAGCCACTACAGTACAACAAATTAACAGATGGGTAGTGATCTTACACGGTAGGACGTATTATAAGCAGTTTACTGACAAGAAAACCGAAGCTTAAAGAAGTTACTTGCCCAAGTGGGTTCCCACCTCAGAACTTTTGTACTGCTGGTCCTTCTGTCTGGTTTGACTCCTCATTTCTTCAGGTTTTGCTCAAATAATCATCTTTTTGATGAAGCATTCCCTGGTCATGCTGTATAAAAAACATCTCTTATTCCAGTAGCTCTCTTTCTCCCTTACTCTACTTTATTTCTGTGCATAGCAAATATTACTATCAAACATACTTGTTTCTCACTTTCCCCACACTAGAATAGAAACTCAGTGAGGGCAAGGATATTTGTCTGCCCTTGTTCATGGCCTTAACCCTGGCACCTAGAACAGTGCCAGACCATAACAGGTGTTTAATATTTGTTGAATAAACACATTATATGGTATCATGAGACTCACTCGAGTTATTTGCAAGCTGATCTTGAAAGTAAACTGAGTCAATTTTTAATGGCCTAAGATAGCATTCCTTGGAACAGAGAAGTTCAGGGCGTGTGCTTGGACCTGTGTTGGGATGAGAGTGGGGAGGCAGTTGATTTTCAGGTTGTAGTTTTTAAAGGACTGTTGTTATGAATTGCCTTGAGTTCCAGCAGGAGTATGTGCGTGTCCAGCTTCTCGGTTTGACGGAACCTTTTCTCCTTTTTGTACGGGTCTGCCTTCTAGCACCTCCTTATTGTCTTAACTCCTCATTCTGTCTAAGGATTCTTTGAGTGACCATTTATAGTGTGTGTGTGATGTGCGCAGGATAGATGTGAAGCAGGGGGTTGGCTTCAAAACGGGTTTTCCTAGCTTTGCCATTTATAATTTAGTAGGAGATAACATGCACGATATACATATACACATACAGACATAAGTACATTTGTGTGTATATAAATTTTAAGAACTGCCATGCATTGAAATTCATATATGTTTTAGTTAATATCTAATATTTTGATAGCGCATAGACATTCTTTCCTGATGTCCTGGAATGCATAGCTTTTTCTTTGTTTTTATTTCTCAAAAAATTTCTTGTATTGATGTATATAGTTGGAACACAGTGATATTATTGAACAGTACTCTTGTATCCAAAAAGTAGCTGATTTCGGGGAGAAGTAGATGAGTTGGATTTTAGATGCTTCAGCCTTAAACTGATGCTATGCAACTGGAGTTCAGCCAGGTACATTGTTGTTGTTTTTGTGTGCCATTGAGTTGATTCTGACTCCTAGCGATCCTGTAGGACAGAGTAGAACTGAACTCTTAACCACTGCGCCACTAGGGCTCCACCTCAGCAGATATAAGAGCAGCAAATTTGTACGGGAGATCCCTGTGCATAGAGTGGAGCCCTGGTGGTGCAGTGGTTAAGAGCTCAGTTGCTAACCAAAAAGGTCGGCAGTTCGAATCCACCAGCCACTACTTGAAAACCCTATGGGACAATTCTACTCTGTTCTGTAGGGTTGCTAGGAGTCAGAATTGACTCAACGGCAACAGGCTTTTTTTTTTTGTTGTTGTTTATGCATTGAGTAAGGAGCCTTGGTGGCATAATGATAAAGCACTAGGCTGCTAAGCAAAAGATTGGTGGTTTGGGTCCACCCCGCAGCTTTGCAGGAATAAAGATCTGGCAGTCTGCTCCTGTAAATATTACAGCCTAGAAAACTATGGGGCAGTTCTGTTCTGTCACATGGGATCAGCATGAGTGGGAATCGACTTGATGGCACATAACAGCAACATGCATATACAGTAAAACCTGTGAAAGCCAGAAACTGTGTAAGGCAGAATCCTGTCAGAGAAGAAAAAGTCAAATATTTTCCACTAAAATGAGCTATAGAAAAGTGGTAAGACTGTACCCTGTCAAAGACACAAAACTTGCGAGACCTGGAAAAACACGGGGCAGTCTCGTTGAGTTCTGGCTCACACTGTACTGTAGTACACTGGCTTTTAGAGGGGAGAAATTTCATACATATATATTTAAGCCAGTCAAATTCAGCAGTGTGGGGTTGCATACCAACTTTAGTGACACTAATGTTAATTAAGTTCTGATAACCCACTACCATCAGACTAGCCTGTTGTTAGGTGCCATCGAGTCAATTTTTGACTCATAGCGACCCCATGTGACAGAGTAGAACTGCCCCATAGGGTTTTCTAGGCTGTAATCTTTACGGGAGCACATTGCCAAGTCTTTCTCCTATGGAGCCGCTGGCGGGGTTCATACCCGCCAGTCTTTCAGTTACCAGCCAAGCAATTAACCGTTATGTCATCAGGGCTCCTTTTGGTCTAGCTTAGATGGAAGAAATTATAAAGAAGAGCAGAGGATCAGGGTGAAAACCTCATTATTAACTGGGTTGGAGGAAGAAATGAGACCATTAATAAAGTGGTCAGGGAGGTAGGAGATCTATGATAATGTGACATAGAATCTACAAGCATCTCGAATTTGAAAAGAATCCAGATGGCATGTTCTCCCATCTGGGAGATGCTTTTAAACTGTGTATGGTTACAAACTGTTGTTCCAATTATGTCAAGTTAAAATTATCTTTAAAGCTGATATAATCAACAATTATCCTTATGTAGATTGTTTTCTTTGTGGCATCTTGTGGGAGTTGGGTTCTCTTCACTCACACTGGGTCCTAGGTTACCAAGAATAGGACTGAGTTGGGAAGTGGTCAGGGACAAGAAAGGAGGGCATTTCTGGCTTACTGCATTCTCAAAAGTCAAATAAAATTTTATTGGAATGGTTTTGTGTGAAACATGTTAGTTTAGATAATCAAAGAATTGATTGTACTTTAAGCATGTGAGTAGTGGTATTAGGATAATATAATACTACAATTTGATGTTCTATTCAAAACAGCTATGATAAATATAATTGGATTTTCTGGAGCCTATTTTGTTAAGGAAATCTTTTTTTTTATCCTCCTGTGTACTTCCATGTGAAATAAGTGTGTAGGCAACCACTTAAGTTTTCAAGTTTTGTGGAAAAGGTGTTTTTGGTAGAAATGATGCTGGATATGAGTGTCTGATAAAGATTTTCTAATTTTTCTTCTTCTTGACATACTATTTCAAAGAGAAATTGTTATCGATCTGAAAAACTACTCAAAATTTCACTACTCTTTTTATTCCACAATTATTTGAGTACCTAGCATATGGCAGGCCCTGGGGATACAGTGATGAACAAGACAGGCCTGGTCCCAGCCCTCATGGAATTTACAGTTTAGTAGGGAAGAAACATACTAAATAAGCAGTGACAAATTTGTTAAGTGTTAGAAAAGGGGAAGTACAGATTGCCATGTGTATGTTTTACATGATTTTAATAACCATACAAAACATCAGATGCTTTTCTGTGTTCTAATATAATCCTCTGCCTCACCTATCCCCCAACCCCAACCATGTGGAAATCTCGTCTGTTTGACTTATCATAAAGTTTTATTGTAAATTTATTTTATTTAAACACAGGAGTTAATAAACATAGTAAAAGTTTCTCTTTAATATCATTCTCCACCTTCCATAGAAGCCATTGAACATTTTGTTGTTTATCCTATTATTTTTGTACACACATGCACATGTGTGAGTGTTTTAAATATAAAGTGGATCATACTAAATATATTGTCCTATAACCTACTTTTTTATTTAATGATGAATTGTGGACAAATTTCCATTTCAGTAGAACTACTTCATTCTTTCTAACAGCTGCATTGTACTTATGTGCATTACTTTATTTGACTAATTTCTTGATGGGTGAGCATCTGTGACTGTTTAATTATTTTCTGGGATAAGTTTATAGACGCGGAATTGCTGGGCTATAATGTTTATGTTTGATATTTTGATACATAACTGTCAGATTACCCCCCCTTCCCCAGAAAGGCTCTGTGGTTTTGTGTCCAATTTGCCCACAACGTAGCGAACACTGGCCTTTTTCAGTCCTTTAAAGGTTTGTTAATTTGGATAGGAAAAAACTCAATGTTTTAATTTGCATTTTTTTTGGTTTTTAGTGAGGGTTAGCAACTTTGCTTATGTTTATTGGCCGTTTAGGTCCCAGGGTGATGTAAACGGTTTGCACTAGACTGCTAACCTAAAGGTAAGCAGTTGAAATCCACTCAAGCCTGGAGATCTGCTTCTGTAGAGATTACAGCCAAGAAAACTCTGTGGAGCAGTTCTACTCTGTTAACACATGGAGTAGGAATCGACTTGACGGGCAAAGGGTTTGGTTTGGGTTTTTGATTGGCCATTTGTTTGTTTCCTTTTACCCCCTTTGGGAAATTTGAAATTTTCCTTCTTGATTTTGTGTGCCGTCTTCATATATAAGGGAAATTACTGCCTGTCATTTTTGTTACAAATTTTTCTTCCAATTTGTTGTCTTATCTGTTACTGCAGTTGTTTTGTTGTATAGAAGTTTAAAATGTTTATGTAGTTAAATCTTTCTAGAGCCTTGGTGATAAGATTAGGAAGAGTTTCCCCACTCCAGTGGTTAAATACGGTAGAAGAGAATACTGCTTTAGCTTTTTTACGCAGTTAAAAATTTGATGCATCTGAAATTTATCTTTTGACTATGATATGAGGTGCACACTTTGATGTTTTTATTCCTTTTTTGGCCATACCATGAGTTACCTAATTATTTCCTTCCTTTTGCATTTGTCTGCATCTTTCCCTTCTGTTTCACATAGTGCCAGGGCTGAGAATTTGCATTTCTAACAAGTTTCCAGGCGATGCTAATGCTGCTGGTTAACCCATTGCCATGGAGTGGCTGGTGGATTCAAACTGCATACCTTTTGGTTAGCAGCCTGAGCTCTTAACCACTGTGCCACCAAGGCCCCATAATGCTGCTGGTTAGGGACCAGTTTTGAGAACCACTAGTAGAACAGCGGTTCTCAAAATTTATTATATATAAGAATCACGTGGGGATCTTGTTAAAATGTAGATTCTGATTCAGTATCTCTGGAGTGGAAAAGCAAATTCTCAGCAGGGGTTTGAATCTGACCGAACCTGTTCAAAGTCCTGGTTAGTGCGACTTCTTAAGTGGTTCCCCCCGCCATCTAATTATGTCCAGCCGTGAGATCACACTGTCAATCAGTATGAACATTTTTGTAACCACATTATCCCTGCTTTGGAGTAAGTAAGTTTTTGCCAGTTCAGCATTTGTAAAGTGGTATCTCAGGTTCCTTTAATTTTATTTCTTTGATTACTAGCTTGAATGAACTTGCTCTACCCTTGTTTTTCACAAAGGTATTTTGAATGTGATTGACAACACTTAAGTTTAACCTGAGGGCCTTTTAATTATGAGTATACACTAGTTTTCTGGTTAATTACTGGTGGTAGTGTTTTTTAGTATTAAGTAGATTTATCTAATTATTTTAAATTGAGTTTGTGTATTATTTTGTAACGTCTGTTCACTTCATTTGTGGTTCTCCTAGTTTAAATTCAGCTTACAAACAGCAGTTGCTTAGGAAACCTGCTGCAATATATCTGTCCTCTTATCTAGCCCAACAGTACTAAGTTGCATTTAGTGTACAACCAGTTTGTGGATGAGCTGTGTTCAAGTGTTTTGTAAAGAGAGAATGAGAGAACCAATGGGAAAAGTCTGGATTTTTTTTTTCTCACTACAGAGTAATCTTTTTAGCAATGAAGCCTATAGTGAAATAAAATTGTTACTAGTAGTTCAGCCTGTTTCTTGATAGTTGATTATTTTTAGTCATGAGCAGGGTAGATAAAATAAAATTGACTGACATAATTTAAAAAATACATGATTGCATTTATGGTTATGCTAGTAGTATAATTCCACAGACTTCCCCTTGTCAGTGGTAAGGCATTGTGAAACATATGGAGAAAGGGAAATGTGTACCCTTCTTTATGATACCTGAGAATGTTCTAGAGTAGCTAACTTTAGAGTGATTAAAGATACACTAGCAATTTAGTAGTGTAATTTTTTTTCAGGTGTCGAGAGAGAAGTTAGGGGCAAATGAAAACACAGAATAGTTAATTTTCAAACATCGTTTATAGATTAAGAATTGTTCTATTTAGAAAGATAAAAATGTATTATCTATAGCTTTGCTTAAAATGATCATGCATGTTATATTTGAATGTAGTGAAAGGAGCGCCACCCCATCTCAATACAATCACCTTATTTTATTTTCATAGTAGCACTTAACCACATATTTTCTTGTTTGTTTATTTTGTGGTCTCTCTTACCCCATTAGAATTTAAGCTCTTAAGCACCAAGGGAGCAGGGACTTTTCCTATTCAAAACTGTAACCATGATTATCTCTAACAGTGCCTGATACATAGTAGGTGCTCAAGAAATATTTGTTGAATGAATGAATTTTTAATTTAGTAATTTATCTGGATACTGATTAAAATATTTAGAAATAAATTCAGTCCTAGTTGTGAATGTAACTAAACTTCTAAACTTTCAGAGTTCAGAAGTTTCTCAAGTTTGCTTTTTTGATCAGTTTAAGAAGCAGGAAAAAGTTTTGAGATCTGAAGGGTGTTACTATAACCAAAAAAAGCCAAACCCGTTGCCATCGAGTTGATTCTGACTCATAGCAACCCTATAGGACAGGGTAGAACTGCCCCATAGGATTTCCAATGCTGTAAATCTTTACAGAAGCCACATTTTTCTCCTTTGGAGCAGCTGGTGAGTTCAGACTGCCGACCTTTCGGTTAGCAGCCGAGCTCTTAACCACTGTGCCACCAGGGCTCCTATTACTATAGAATGCAGTCATGAGCTGCATAATGTCTGTTCAGGCAATATCCGATCACATACATATATATGTCAGTGGTCCTATAAGGTTATAGTTCAGAAATCCTGATTGGAGAATGGGATGGATGGACATAGAGGAGGTAACTGCTAATATAATAGGCTTTACAAGGGTTGGTAACTACAAGTTGTACATAACTCGAACGTTTGTAACCCATGGACTGCCTGTATATAATATGGTATTTGTACAGTGTCCAAATCACATAACATCCTATTTCACAGAATGTATTGTGGACATTAAGTGATGCATGACTGTACAAGAAATTGGAGCTAAGGTTAAAAAAAAAATCTGAAGCAGGTGAGAAAAGAGTACTGTAGTTAGAAGCTATCTTGGTTTTTTTTTTTTTTTTGCCACCGTATTGTAGGAGGATGAGGGAAGAGGAGGTATGTTTGCTTGTACTGTATTCCCCGTTGTTGAAGGTATTACCTAATATCAAATTCTGAGTATGTTGCTAATTATGTGTTTTAATCAAATGTAATAGTAATAATGATTCCAACATAGTTTCAGTACACTGTAGAGTTTACATAGCACTTTCACTCAGTCCTGATAATAATAGTCACTTAGAGAGGGAGGTCTTGTGGTATGGATGCCATTTTACAAAGGTTCGAACCCAGCAGCCGCTCTGTGGGAGAAAGATGTGACAGTCTGCTTCTGATAAGATTTACAACCTTGGCAACCCTGTGGGGCAGTTCTGCTCTGTCCTATAGGGTCACTAGGAGTCAGAATTGACTTCAATGGCAATGGGTTTTTCGGCTTGCAGGAGCCAAGCAACTTGGCCCAAGGTCACGCAACTAGAACACACACCCTGTATTTCGAAGTTCTGTGTTCTTTTAGAACCACAGATTTTTAGAGCAGGAAGAAGCCTAAAGGACTAGTACTCTAACCTCCTTTATTTATACATATGAGAAAAATAATTTGTTCAGCATTACAAAACTAGTATGACAGAGCCAGAATCCTAACCCAGGTGTCCCCCTCAGATCAGTCCTGTGTTCTTTCTAATCTTCCGTTTCTTTGATCCTGGAGATGTGTATGCTATTGTATGAATGGCTAGCTGATAAAAAAGATATTTGAGTTTCTTAATAGTTTTCTGGCTCATGTCTGTTCTTGTAAAAGAGAATAACTTCCAAAAACATTCTAGTATGTTTTGAGGCACCTTGGGATAGAACTTAAGCCTTAGAGCCAGATTTAAATTGGAATTCTATGACTCCTTTCCTCATTAACTGTGTGATCTTGTGGAAGTTACCTAATGTCTTTGTTTTCTCATCTGTAAAATGGGCAGGATAGCACTTGCCATGAAAGAATTAAAGGCAGCGTGTTACGTTAAGTGTCTGACACATGGAATGTGCTCAATAATATTAACTTTATTTTACAAAATACCACAGAGACAAAACTTACAGTAAAATGAGACAGCTGAGATGAAAACAAATTTGGGAAAGCAGTTGTAGCAAATATGACCAAACGTTTTCTATTACTTAGCATTCATGCAGATTGATGTGAACTATTACCATCTTAAATATTAGTGGACATGAAGTTTTTAATGCTTGTTATTACCATTGATTGAATCTTGCTAGGTGCTAAGCTATTTGCTTTACACCTGCCATTTTAAATCTTTGGCAATAAACTGGCAAGCAATAGGTGCAAGTCTCCCCATTTTACAAATAGCAAAGAACTGTAGAGATGCACCCTATCTCTACTTAAGAGCCCTAAAAGAAACGTTGATCTGCTTGCATCTACTAATGAGAAAATAGGAAACAACATAAAATCTGCACATAGGAAGATGTTGCTAGCAGTGATAGTTATTAAAATCTTAATATCTAACAATAAATAAAGGAGCCCTGGTAGCGCAGCGGTCAAGTGCTCAGCTTCTAACTAAAAGGTTGGTGGTTTGAACCACCCCCCCTCCAGTCACTCTGCGAGATAAAGATGTGGCAGTCTGCTTCTGTAAAGGTTTATAGCCTTGGAAATCCTATGGGGCAGTTCTACTCTGTCCTGTAGGTTTGCTATGAGTCGGAATTGACATGAGGGCAGTGGGTTTGGTTTTGGAACAATACAATAAGTAGGTTATGCTGTACCAAATTTGGTGGAAATTCATAAAACCATTAGAGGTTATTATGAATATTACAGAAATGGTAGACATGCATATGGAGATGAAAATATTATGCACCGTTGTATCTATTTTGTGGTTACGGTTTTGAAAAATCTACAGAGGCATGCGTACATGCACATATGGACAAAGCCTAGGAGGGAATATGAAAATAGGTGATTTATCAGGTTATTGGAATGCTATGTGATCTTATTTTTTTAAAAATAGTTTCGTGTAATAAATGGGAGAAACCAAGGTTCAGATGTAGTATGCACTGAAGAAAATTGTCATTAAAACCTGCAGGGGGTGCCACCTAGATGGCATGGTCCAATACATTGTTTCTTATACTTTGGGGAAGTTTAATAGTCTCAGCTACCGGCTTTTTATTTTATTCTTTATTAGTAAACTCTTCAATACACATGACCATTCAACCTATTACATTTTACCATGGAATTTTAGTGTTATTCTATTCTTTTCTTCTTGTTCTTGAAATTATAGCCATAATAAGTAGACTTACAAATTGTATCACAATTTTTTGTACCTTAATGAAGTTTTTTGAGAATTTTTAACTTCTTGGTATCATTAAAGATGCATTTTTTAAGCCCCAGATATATTGCATTGCAGTATTAAGAGGGAAATCAGCTATTCTAACCTTTTATGCCCATTGGTTTTTGTGTAGCTTGTCTTGTCAATCAGCATAGCAAATACTTTACTGCTCTCTACCTCCAAATTACTTCATATATTTTATGGTTGATATACTTTATGGTATGTGTATTCTTTCCTGTTTCATTGCTTCCATAAAAAAGACTGGTTGAGGTGTTAGCTTGATTTGTTCTTTTTTTCCATTCATCTGTGAGTACAAGACAGTGCACCACTGATTCTTGCATTTTTCGTTTATATTCGGATTTTAAAAGAGGCTTGTTAAAAGAATTTCGCTGGGCAAATGGTATGATGGTCTTGGTGGTTTGAAAACTTATCAGAATGCCTTTTCAGTTGTGTTCCAGTTAAGGGTATTGTTAAACAGATCATATTCTCTCTACATGCATGCGTGTGCAAGTGTGCGGGTGAGCGTGTGTGCGTGCGTGCTGGTCTATTGGTCTGTCGCTCTTCAGGGATTATGTCTGCTAGTGAAACCACTGTAAGTTCCATGTACTGTAATTCTTCAGAATGTTTGACTTTTTTGAGTTGTTGTGTGTTTTACAGAATTATCAGGAAGACTTAGGGTTCTGTAGCATGGTCCTCATACCTTCAAAGGATTTTTGTAAATGTTAAGCACATACAACTTTAAAAGAAGGAAGAACTTTATTGTTACTTGTATAAAAATAATGATCCCTGTGCATCATGAAAATTCAGACAGTACAAAAGGAGTATAAAGTGAAAACCTCCAGTCCCTCCGTTCCTTCTTTTCAGAAGTAACCATTGCTAATAGTTTCTTTGTATCCTTCCAGAAATTTTCTATGCATAAACAAATGGGATCATATTTATATGTATTGCTCTGTCACTTGCTCTTTTCATTTGATGATGCTTACATTTGAAAGCCCTGGTGGCGCAGTGGTTAAAGCGCTGGGCGGCTAACTGAAAGGTTGGCAGTTAGAACCCTGCTAGCTGCTCTGCAGGAGGAAGATGTGGCTTCCTAAATATTTACAGCCTTGGAAACCATATGGGGGCAGTTTTACTCTGTCTGTCCTGTAGGGTCGCTGTGAGTCAGAATCCACTGGATCGCAGTGGGTTTGGGTTATCTTACATTTGACACTATCAGGACATTTTTAGCAGTGTATACCTTGTGCTTATGAACCTAATCATCTCCATGACTTAAAAAGGAAAAATTTTTCTGGACATAATGTATGTAATCTAGTGTTTTTTTTCTTCCAGAAAAGGTGGTATTGTATAATTGTTTCTCTCTACTAAGTTAGCCTAGACATTTCTAAAAATTTATTTATTTTTTATTTTTTTAATTGTACTTTAGGTGAAGGTTTACAGAACAAATAGTTTCTCATTAAACAGTCGGTACACATATTGTTTTATGACATTGGTTAACAACCCCACGGCACGTCAACCCTCTCCCTTTTCCCACCTTTTATTTATTTATTTTATTGTACTTCAGGTGAAGGCTTACAGAACAAATAGTTTCTCATGAAACAGTAGTACACATATTGTTTTATGAAATTTGTTAACAACCCCACAGCATGTCAACCCTCTAACTTCTCAACCGTTTTTTTGTTGAAACTACGCATAGTCAAAGATACACCATTTCAAAAATGTCTACATGCACAGTTTAGTGACATCGATTACATTCTTCCAGTTGTGCTGCTATTCTCACTTTAGATGGTTTACAGAACAAAACAGTTTCTCATTAAACAGTTAGTACACATGTTGCCCTATGACAATGGTTAACAACCTCACAACACATCAGCACTATCCTTACTCCACCTTGGGTTCCCTATCACCAGCTTTCCTGTCCCCTTCTGCCTTCTAGTCCTTGTCCCTGGACTGCTGTGCCTCATTAGTCCCATTTTGTTTTATGGGGCTGTCCAATCCCCAGTTGAACGGTGAACCTCGGAAGTGACTTCACCGCTGAGTTAAAAGGGTGTCTGGGGGCCATGCTCTCGGGGTTTCTCCAGACTCTTTCAGGCCAGGAAATCTGGTCTTTTTTTTTGTGAGTTAGAATTTTGTTCTACATCCTTTTCCAGCTCTGTCCAGAGTCCTTTGTTGTGATCCTGGTCAGAGCAGTCAGTGGTGGTAGCTGGGCACCATCTAGCTGTACTGGACTCAGTCTGGTGGAGGCCTTGGTAGCTGTGGTCTGTTAGTCCTTTGGACTAATCTTTTCCTTGTATCCTGTTCTCTTCATTCTCCCTTGCTCCCAAACGGGTGAGACCAGCGGAGTATCTTAGGTGGCTGCTCACAGGCCAGACGCTACTCACCAAGGTAGAATGTAGAACGTTGTCTTTATAAACTGTCTTATGCCAACTGAGTTAGATGTTCCCCAAGACCATGGTGCCCCCAGCCCTCCGCCCAGCAATTCAGTCCCTCAGAGAGTTTGGATGTGAGCCTAGACATTTTTTGTTGTGTGGGAAGTTCAGGGGGAAGTGATTTAGGGCATAATGTACTTTACTTCAAAAGAATAAGCTTTACTATGTATGTATTCTAATGGTGTCTTTTCAGAGATAATTGTGTAGAAGATGTCCTCAGAGTCCACAATCTTAATACAGAAGATAGCCAAGGAAGCAAAAGCACTGAAATACAGGATCTTTCTTGTAATGATCCAAGCTTGTATAAAGTATAGGAGCAGAAGGAGGTAGTGATTATCTGGGAGGCTTCAGAGGAGCCTTACAGAGGAGGTAGTGATTGAGGTTCAGTAGGAGGCAGTGCATTCCAAACCTCTCTCCTCTCTCTCGCTCTTGTTGCCCTCCTCATACATTCCAGCAATATCCAGCTTCTCTTAGTCCCCTGAACACACCAGGCTGTTTGTCTAGACCTTTGTTTGTGCTGTTTCTAATGCCTAGAATACTCCTGCATCCACTTTCTAGCATAACAGTACTTGTCCTTCCAGATTTAGATTGTGGTCACCTGGATTCCATACCTGAGCTCTCCCCTTTGTCAGTTATGTGTCATTTCTCTATGCCCTGGGGCTTCTATGCGTATTTATGCTAGTGTACTTTCCATACTCTATTGTAATTGCCTGTTTGACACTTTCACTGTAGTGTAAGTTCATTGGGGGAGCTATGCTTTATTCATCCCCCCCCTTTTATTATGAAAAATTTCAAACATACAGAGAAGTTGAAAGAATTGTACAGTGAACATCCATATGCTCATCCCTAGATCTTACCTTTAATACTTTGCATATAATCCATCTAGCCATCCCTCACTTCTATCTATCAGTCATCTCTTTTTTTAAATACACATTTCACATTAAGTTGCAGACATTAGTACACTGCACCCCTAAAGACTTGAGCATATAGGTTATTAACTAGAGTTCATGTTTTATTCATTCTTTTACATTTTGAAAATTGTATATGTTTTCATCATCAGGGCTGTCATAGTGCTGTCACAGAGGTACTTAATATTTGACTTGAAATCCTTAATTTTGTGCATTGGAATGTAAGTGTATTGTACTTCAAAGGAGCAACTCATTGAGGCTGGAGTAGAGAGAGTTTCATGGAACAAGGTTAATTATGATTATTAGATGAATTTATTGTTTAAAGGGCTGAAATAAAGGCTATATAAACAGAGAAAAGAAAAGGGGAGTCAGGCAATGAATTTAGGGATGGGGGATAGCTAGGTTTGAGAGGGTATCAGGAACTGATCGTAGCACCTACGGTTTTAACTGGGCCTAAAAGAATGATTCTGAGTTGAGCTGGAGAAGCAGAGGTGGGAAGGAGCACTTTTCATGGGACATTGAGACAAGCTTTGTGATAGAAGCTGTAGGTCAATTTCATTAAGAAAAGCCTTGGTCTTTTATCTTTGAAGGATCTTGTTGGAATTGAGAGGGGCTTGATAATATTTAAATATAACAAGTAATTAAAGACATTATGTTGTATTTTTCTTAAACTGTGTGCTTGGATACATTTTTCCAATTGAGTAAACTTTTGTCTTGGGCTGTTCAGACTAGAAAGTGATCGTTCTTAGTATTTATGTAGAAGATAGAAAATGAAAATAGGAAGATCCCCGTGGTGAGTTTTGATCTGTATGTGTTGAACATTCTGGAGATTTTAAAATTTCTTTCACTTGAATTTGTGCAGTACCTTTTAGGAGAGGCACATTTCTTTCTTGTAGAAACAAGAGTGGTGTGGTAGCCATTGGTGGCTTAGTCTCTGGGAAACTTCTTAAGGACATTCTGGGGGAAATGCATCATTGAGCTGCGGGTTCTTGGCATTTGAGTGAATAAGGTTCAGATGATTAAGTGGCCCACGGCAGGAAGGGGAAAGTGTTTGCTTTTCTCTCCTAGCTACTCTGTGTGTCTCTAAAACTGGGTCATCCTATACATCCCAGATTGCTAATTCTTTGGCTTTTTAAAAAGTGAGGTATGGATCACCTGCATAGGGGACTTGTGAATAACACAGATGCCTGAAACGTGTTCACAAATTACTGAATCTGGGTCCCTGGGTGTGGGGCCTATGACTTTGCATTTTAATAAGCATTTTATGTGATTCTTAGGCGTACTGGAATTTAAGACAACCACTCTCTTATAGATGGAATTTTCCATTAAGTGATCACCTGTAGGTATTATGGTGGGGCTACTGCTCCCCTTAGGGAAGTACAGTTACAGGTGACAAATGCCTATTTGCTTTATAGTAAGGTTGGTGGTAAAGTGCAGCTGTTGGTGATTTTCTGCTGCTCAGGGTTTTGCTAGAGATCATTTTGTGTACACAATTGTAAGGAAACAGTATTGTTTTTATTGCATGTATTGAACAAGATGTAAGGTATTTCAGGATTTTCTATGATAGTTTTAGACATTTACAAAGGAAGGAGACTAACACCTGTCTTATGTTTGAAATTTGATGATTCAGAATACTTTTACTTTTCTGATGACCTGGTATTTGAATCGTCTGAACAAGACAACTGTGTATTTGTGAGACAAATGTGTACAAGATGGGTTCAAGCCCAGATTTTTACCTCTCGCTAGCTGTGTGACCTTGGACAAGGCTCTTAACCTTTTAAAAAATATTCAGTGTTGATGAGTGTTTAGGGAAAGTTGATGATGTGTTATGGAAACCGTTTTATGCTATTGCTTAAGTATTTTGATAAGACTGTGGTTTACCATGGTGATGTGAGAGCGTTTTTCTTCTCTGGTGTATAATACATAAACAAAGTGAACTGGGTGAGTGGGGAACCCTCTGCAAAGTCCTTTTTTAGTTAGCACACTTGGAGACAGAAAAAATATGTATAAAGTGGGGGGGGGTAGGTAGTGCATCAAGGAAGCATGGAGAATAGTGAACTATCCCTGCGATGCTGATCTCAGAATGCTCCTTTGTGTGTGGCAATGGGAGCAGGTAAAGGGGTGAGCAGGCTGGAAGATAAAGCCCTCTTGGGCTTGGTTTAGTCAGACAGAGATGGTATGCAAGAGAAACCATTTTAGCAAAAAGTAGTTTGTCTCTGTGGAAGCAGTGGAGAGAGGAAAAAGTAGTTTGTCTCTGTGGAAGCAGTGGAGAGATCCTTTAGCTTATGAAGCCTGAAAAGACTATCCTACTATATAAAGAGCTCTTTGAAGTCAGTAAGAAAGAGATCATCAACCTATTAGAAGGACACGAGCAGGGAGTTTAAGGAAGACAACATGAATAGCTCTTTAAAAAGAGAAGTGCACGTTAAAACAACAGGTATCATTTCTTAACCAGACCTGCTTGGTTCCTAATTTCATTAGCAAGAGTTCAGATAGTGACAGATACTGAATTATCCTAATCTGTTTCGTTGATGAGTTTTGACTAGCAAAGGATTTATTTTGTATGTTTGGTTCCCGAGTTGGTGAAGTGTAGGAAGGTTCACCTGTACCTTGAATTACCATTTTTCACTTAGCAGATTGGCAAAAATCTGAGCCTGACAGCACTGTTGGCGACAGTACAGAAACAGATAGACCCATGCGTACATTGCTAGTGGGAGTATCAACTGGTATAACTCCTATCTGTGGAGGGCAATTTTGGTACTTTCTGTTAAAATTACAAACGCATATGGCCTTTGGGAAAAATCTTCAGGTCTTGTATCAATTGGTATGAGGGACAGCTTGTGTGTTAGTTGTTTAAAATGATCACATAAACATGGAATTAAACATTTTGTTGAAGTAGATAAAACAGGTAGTTCCAGTGTTGATGCTGATGAAATAAAAGAAAGCATTTGGTTGGGTTGCAGGACAGCATTGGACACAAATTCAAATTTTTAAAAATTAAGGTATCATTTACATACAACTCAGTTCACTCTTTTTAGGGTATAGTTCTGTGAGTTTTGACAAATGCATACAGTTGTGTAACCATCACTACAATCAACATATAGAACAGTTCCATTAAATTGCTCCCCCTCAAGAAAAGAAATCCCCCATTCTTCTTGATACTCAGTCGTTCTCCACAACCCAAGCCCCCGACAACCACCGATCTATTTTCTGTTTTTTGCCCTTTCCAGAATGTTAAATAAATGGAATCATAACAATAAGTAGCCTGTTGAGTCTGCCTTCTTTCACTTACCATAATGCATTGGAGATTCATCCATGTTGTTAAGTGTATCAGAAGTTTCATTCCTTTTTATTACTGAGTAGTAATCCATTGTATTAATGCACCATGATTGTTCATCCATTCACTAGTTGAAGGACATTTGGATTCTTCCCAGGTTTTGGCAATTACACAGAAAGCACCCTGAAAGTTTTATAGTTTTTGTTTTTTACATTTGGATCTAGCATCCATTTTTAGTTATTTTTTTGCATATGGTGTAAGGATGGATAGAAGTACTTTTTTATTGTGCTTTAGGGTTTAGTTTACAACTCAAGTTAATTTCTCATTCAAAATTTATACACATATTGTTTTGTGACATTGGTTGCAATCCCCACAATGTGACATCACAGTCCGCCTTTCCACCCAGGTTCCCAGTGTCCATTTGTCCAGTTCCTGTCCCTTCCTGCCTTCTCGTCTTGCTTTTGGACAAGAGTTGCTCATTTGGTCTCATATATTTGATTGAACTAAGAAGCACGTTCCTCACATATGTTATTTTTTGTTTTATAGGTCTGTCTGATCTTTGTCTGAAAAGTGCACTTTGGGAATGGTTTCAGTTCTAGTTTAGCAGAGTGTCTGGGGGCCATAGTTTCAGGGGTTCCTCCAGTCTTTGTTAGACTAGTAAGTCTGGTCTTTTTTCTGATTTTGAATTCTGTTCTACATTTTTCTCCTGTTCTGTCCGGGAAGAGGTACTTTTTGAGGTGCCATCTAGATATCCAGTTGTTCCAGCATACGTTAAAGATTTATCCTTTCTTCATTGAATTGCCTTTGCACCTTTGTTAAAAACCAAGTGACAATATATGTATGGGTCTATTTAGGGACTCTTCCATTGCTCATGCATGCCTACTTTTTTTCACCATTATCACACTGTTTTGAGTGCTGCTGGTTTATAGTAAGTCTTGATATCAAGTAGTGTTTAAGTCCTTTAGCTTTGTTCTTTTTCAGAAGTGTTTTGGCTATTCTAGCTTCTTTTCTTTTCCATATCAATTTTAGAAGCAGCTCTTTGATTTTGACAAACATTTCTGCCAGGATTTTGATTGGGCGGATATTTTTAATGTATTTTTAAAATTAAATATTCTTATTCTTAAAAAATGAGGCATAGGTGGTTCAGTGGTAGAGTTTTTGCCTTCTATGTTGGAGACCTGAGTTTGATTTCTGGCCAGTGCACAGCCACAACCCTTTTGTCAGTGCAGGCTTGCATGTTGTTGTTACTCTCAGACAGGTTTCAGCGGAGCTTCCAGGCTAAGACTGACTAGGAAGAAAGACCTAGTGATCTACTTCTGAAAAATCAAACTAATGAAAACCTTATGGATCACAGTGGTCCGATTTGTAAGTCATCATGGAAGTGGCTCAGGACTGGCGGTGTTTCATTCTGTTGTACATGGGGTCTCCATGAGTTGCCAGCTCAACACAGCTAACAGTAACAACAACAGTTCTTACAAAAGTTGTGTATGTATGTTGTAGAACATTGGAAATTACAGATAACTAAAAATAAGAAGATAAAAACATCCTGTTTCTATCGCTTAGGTAATTTTCTATGCACACATATACCATTTTTTAAAGACATTATTTTGTGTAACCAGCACCACAATTAAAATACAAAAATTTCCATCACCACCAAAAGTTTCGTCGTGCCTCATTCTACCACTGATCCTAGGCCAGATGTACTTTCTGTCAGTGTAATTCTAGGATTTCATACAAATGAAATAATACAGTAGGCACTCTTTTATCTCTGATTTCTTTCACTCAGCATGTTGAGAGCCAGCCACATTGCCCCCCCCCCAACATTCTTTTAAATGATATCATCTTGTTGAATAGACTGGGACAATTTTCTTTCTTACTTTTTAATTACCAATGCTTTTTATTGGCTGTCATATGTACTCTTTTAAGCATTTGATCATGTCATCTCTTTTAATTTTACTACAACCCAAGAGTTTAGCATTACAAAACAGAGACTTCGAAAAACTAAAATAATTCAAATCAAGAGATGTGTGATGTCTTAGTCATCTAGTGCTGCTGTAACAGAAATACCACAAGTGGATGGCTTTAACAAAGAGAAATTTATTCTCTCACAGTCTAGTAGGCTACAAGTCCAAACTCAGGGCATCAGCTCCAGGGGAAGGCTTTCTCTCTCTCTGTCGGCTCTGGAGGAAAGTCCTTGTTCTCAGACTTCCCCCGGTCTGGAAGCTTCTGTGTGCAGGAACCTCAGGTCCAAAGACGCGCTGTGCTCCCGACACCGCTTTCTTGATGGTATGAGGTTCCCACATCTCTCTGCTTGCTTCTCTCTTTTATATGTCAAAAGAGATTGGCTTAAGACCCTTTCTAATCTTGTAGATCTCATCAATATAACTGCCACTAATCCATATTAGTACATCATAGTGATAGAGTTTACAACACATAGGGAAATCACATCAGATGATAAAATGGTAGACAGTCATACAATACTGGGAATCATGACCTAGCCAAGTTAGTTGACAGATATTTTGGGGGGACACAATTCAATCTATGACATGTAGTATCAGTCTCCTGCTGTGAATCTCATGTGGAAGTATAATAGTCATTGACGGATGAAAATATCACGATTTTTAATCAGTGTATTCTTTTCTACTTAAAATATTTGAGAAAGTCTAAATTCTTTAGAAAAGAGTGTGTGTATGCATACACATGTACGTATATTCACATATATGCATATATTACTGAATTGTGAGGATGACACAGGACCAGGCAGTGTTCACTTCTGTTGTACATGGGGTTGCCAAGAGTCAGAACTGACTCAGTGGCACCTGACAACAACAACAGCATGCATATGTTACATATATTATAGGCATATATACATACATATAAAATATAAGTGTTTGTTGTTGTTAGGTGCTGTCAAGTCGGCTCTGATTCGTGGCACTCCATGTACAAAAGAATGAAACACTGTCAGGTCCTGTGCCATTCTCACAATCGTTGTTATGCTTGACCCCATTGTTGCAGTCACTGTGTCAGTCCCATCTAGTTGAGGGTCTTCCTCTTTTTCACTGACCCTCTACTTTACCAAACATGATGTCCTTCTCCAGGCACTGAAACCTCCTGATAACATGTCCAAAGTGTGTGAGATATAGTCTCAACACCTTTCCTTCTAAGGAGCATTCTGGTTGTACTTCTTCTAAGACAACTTTGTTCTTTTGGTAGTGCATGGTATATTCAATATCCTTTGCCAACACTACAACTCAAAGGCATTAATTCTTAAGTCTTCCTTATTCATTGTCAAGTTTTTGCATGCATATGAGGCAATTGAAAACACCATTGCTTGGATCAGGTGCACCTTAGTCTTCAAGGTGACATCTTTGCTTTTCAACACTTGAAAAGAGGTCTTTTTGTAGCAGATTTGCCCAATGCAATGTGTCTTTTGATTTCTTTTTTAAATTTTTTTTTTGTTGTAAATGAAGGTTTACAGAACAAGTAGTTTCTCATTAAACAGTCAGTACACATATTGTTTTCTGATGTTGGTTAATAACCCAAGACATGAAAACACTCTCCCTTCTTGACTTTTTTTTTTTTTTTGGTGAAAATATACATAGCCAAAGATATACCATTTCAAAAATTTCCACATGTACAATTCAGTGACATCAATTACATTCTTCCAGTTGTGCTGCTATTCTCACTATCCTTTTCCAAATTATTCCATCACCATTATCTTCAACTCACTGCCACCTAGGCTTCCCATCAAAGTTTTGAGTTGCTGTTGTCAATTTGATCTCACATAGATAAATTCTTTTTTTTGTACTTTAGATGAAGGTTTACAGAACAAATAGTTTTTCATTAAACAGTACACATATTTCCCTATGACAATGGTTAACAACCCCACGACATTAGACTGGGACAATTTCTGCAGAAGGTTTCATTTTTTGGATTTTTCTTTTCTTTCTCTAAATGTCATTTAGGTTTCTTTCATCTGTTCCCTGTATTTCCTGTCCTGGAAGTTATATTTAAAGCCTTCATGAGTTCAAAGATTTTTGATTAGAATACATCCTAGGTGATTTTGTATATTTGATATTGTATCTCATCAGGAGACACATTAGTGATGCTAAAATGAATCCCTTGATTAGGGTGATGACAGTCTGATCCTCCCATTGCACTCTTAGGTTTTTTGCCTTGTGAGAAGAAAATAATCTGTGTGGTGTTACTTGGGAACGAAAAAATGGCCAGTTCTGCATCAACCATATACTTAGTATACCTAATACTTTTAACAACAGTTAATAATCTTTTCTTGAGTCAGTAATTTCATTAGGGATTATGGAGTAATTTTCTAATTCTGTCATTCATTCTGTATTAGCTGGCAGCTTCTTTAAAGTAGAGCTTTCGTATATTTTGGGATTGGTTGTTAGCCTGAAATAAAATTCTTAATGGAAAGGCAGGATAAATACTTATTTTTTCCATTAGTTACCAATTTTCAAAGTAGTGTGTTGATTTGATAACTACTTACAATGATAACATGTCGACTTTTTCTGGCTTTTTGTCTTTTTTGAGTTTTATTACAGATTTTCATTTTTTTTTTTTTTTAGCATATTTCAGTACTATAGTCATTGTTTTTGATGCTCAGAATGTCAAATATTTGACCAGTAGGGCTCCCTTCAAGTTGACTCTTCTGTCCTTTTTTTTTTAATATTTTATTGTACTTCAGGTGAAGGCTTACAGAACAGATAGTTTCTCATGTAACAGTAACGCACATGCTGTTTTATGACATTGGTTAACAACCCCA
>NW_004444002.1:3791357-3797677 GCF_000243295.1 Trichechus manatus latirostris
CACATCAACAATATCCTTACTCTACTTTGTGTTCCCTATCATCAGCTTCCTACTCCCCTTCTGCCTTCTGGGCCTTATCACTGGACTCCTGTACCTCGTTACTATCATGGTTTTACTGGGCTGTCCACTCCCAGGCTGAACAGTGAACCTCGAAGGTAACTTCACCACTGTCTTCTGTCCTTTTGATACAACCCTGTTTTTTAAAAGTATCCTTGCTTTTTGGCACAAGATATTCCCGGCCTACTGTGTAAATGTTCCAGCTCTAGAATCGACCATTTTTCCACGGAGCCCTGGTTTCATTTAGTTAAGGAGTGGTATTTAAGTCCAAAATCTGGTTGTTACAGGGCTCATAGACACTGGAACGATATTTCCTCTATGCCATTTCGGTGGACAGACCTAGAGGATAGATCTATATATATTTAAATCATAAATTCATATTGATATTTTTAAAAATTTCTTTTATTGTTGTAAATGTATATATAATGCATTTACCAATTCAACATTCTTCATGTCTACAATTTAATGATATTAATTATATTAATCATGTTGTGCAACCTTCACCAGTAATCATTGTCAAATTTTCCATCACCATAAACAGTAGCATACTGCTTCCTTATCAATGATTTCCCTGCTCCTCCTTCCTCCTGCCACTGCTAACCACTAATAAACTTTTTTTTCTTTCTTTAAAAATTTTTATTGTGCTTTAGGTGAAAGTTTACAATGCAAACAAGTTTCTCATTCAAAAATTTATACACAAATTGTTTTGTGACATTGGTTGCAATCCCTGCATTTTGTCAGAACTCTCCCGGCTTCCCTTTCCACCCCAGGTTGCCTTGTCCCTTCGTGCACTTTTCCTGTCCCTTCCTGCCTTCTCATCTTTGCTTTTTTTGTATGTATTTACTTATTTTTTATTGTACTTTAGATGAAGGTTTACAGAACAAAGAGTTTCTCATTAAAGAGTTACTTACACATATTGTTTTATGACAATGGTTAACACCCCCACGGCACGTCAACACTGTCCCTTCTCGACCTTGAGTTCCCTATTACCAGCTTTCCTGTTCCCTCCTGCCTTCTAGTCCTTGTCCCTGGGCTGTTGTGCCCCCTTAGTCTTGTTTTGTTTTATAGGGCTGTCTAATCTTTGGCTGAAGGGTGATCTTCTGGAGTGACTTCATTACTGGGCTGCAAGGGTGTCCAGAGGCCATACTCTCGGGGTTTCTCCAGTCTCTCAGGCCAGTAAGTCTGGTCTTTTTTTTGTGAGTTAGAATTTTATTCCACATTTTTCTCCAGCTCTGTCCGGGACCCTCTGTTGTGATCCCTGTCAGAGCAGTCAGTGATGGTAGCTGGGCACCATCTAGTTGTACTGGACTCAGTCTGGTGGAGGCCATGGTAGTTGTCGTCATATTGATATTTTTAATTAAAACATTATAAAGTTCCCTGATTATTTTTTAACTTTTTATTTTGATATAATAATAGATTCATAAGAAGTTGCAAAAATAGTTCAAAGGTCTCATGTACCCTTCATCCACTTTTCCCCGCTGGTAACACATTTTATTTTCAGAACACGGTTGACCGCAGGTAACTGAAACTGCAGAAAGCGATACGGCAGGTAAGGGGGGACTACTGTAATCTGTTCTCCCTCTGTAATTTTGTCATTTTGAGAATGTTATATAAATGCAATCATGCAGTATATAACCTTTTGAAATTGACTAGAATAATTTCCTTGAGACCCATCAAAGTCATTGTATATGTCAGCAGTTCTTTTTTATTGCTGAATCATATTCCTCGGTATGGATTTACCACCATTGGTTGAACCATTCACTCATTTAAGGGCATTCGGGTTGTTTCCAGTCATTGGCTATGACAGATACAGCTGCTGTGAAGATTCATGTACATGTTTTTGTGTAGGCATTGGTTTTCATTTCTCTGAGATAAACTTTCAGGAGTAAGATTGTTAGGTCAAATGGTAAGTGCATGATCGGGTTTTTTTTTTTTTTAAGAAACTGTAGACTATTTTGTAGACTGTCTGTACCATTTTACATTCCCACCAGCAGTGTATGAGTGATTCAGTTTCTCCGCATTCTTGCTAGCATTTGGTATTGTCCCTTCTTTTTATTTTGACCACCATGGTAGGTGATTGTGATATCTCAGTGTGGTTGTGGTTTTAATTTGCATTTCCCTCAATCCAATTTTAACATAAAGATCTTCTGTTAGGTCTGGTTTATATCAAATTATGTTGCTCTTCAGAGTTATGTTGATGCTGTTTTTTGTGGTGTGAGTGAGAGTTGCATCTGCCACGCTCACTTCTGGATCATTTTGTGATCTACAGGTAATGATCTATATGAAATAGTGAGGTAGTCTCACTAGTAACCATTTTCATGATTATAGCTACTTCAGTAATGGAGAAGCTCTGCTTGTTGAGATCTCTGAAACTTCTAACAGAAAAAGGGACAGTTGAAATATGACTGAATATACCTAGTAAGTTATTCTGATTAGCCCAAGGCAGGTGACAGAGGACTAACCTTTGTGGGGGACATAATGAACTGAAACTTTCAAATAAAATGACGTAGGAGTAGAGTGTTTCACAACCTTCAGTAGAAAAATTTACATGACAGCAATTGGAGAAGAAAAGCCTTTTCCCTTTCTTGTTTGGAATGTATTAATCAGAAGAGCTGAGCATAATCACTGGTGGTTGTGAGAGATTTTTTTCAAGATGAAAAGAGCACTTTGAGTATTTTGTCAAAGTAATCATAGCCTAAGAAGGGAGATGCTTGCACATGAAGAGTCTCTTCATACATGTTGTACTCAGATTCTGCTGCGTTATTTAGCAGAAACCTTTTAGTGAAGTGGATCATTACAATGCATGTTTTTTCTGTAGAAAGAATTTTCTAATTGAGAAGTTTCTTTCCAGACTAATGACCGAGCAGGAGATAAACCGTAGCAAAAAAAAAGCAAAGTTGCAATGATTATAAACCCGTTACTGTCGAGTCAGGCAACCCTATAGGACAGAGTAGAACTGCCCCATAGGATTTCCAAGGCTGTAAATCTTTACAGAAGCAGACTTCCACATCTTTGTCTCAGGGAGCGAGCAGCTGGTGGATTTGAATCGACCTTTTCATTGGCAGCCGAGCGCTTAACTGCTGTGCCACCAGGGCTCCGCAATGACTATAAATCTCTGTAATTTAAGATAGTAGCAACATGTTCCAAGTTCTCAGCAGCAGAGTATATGTACTTTCAAGAGTACCTAAAACATAAAACAGTAGTTCTAGTATATCTTTTTCTGGCCTTAATTAATATGAAATAAATATTAAATGTTTGTTGAATCATTATTTTGCTTCCTTAGCATTTAGATAGACCTTTTTTGGGGATGTTTTGGAAGATTCTGTAATACATTCGTGATAGTTTGTTTACAAATAAGGTAGTTTTTTTAGTTTCAGATGCTTTAGGAAAGTTTAGAAACTTACCATCACCATAGAGTTCAGATTGAGAGTTAGGATTGACCCTTTATAAATGGTGTATTGTTGCCCCCTTTCACCATTGGATGGCATATTAGAGTAGATGAAATACTCTCATGGGTGCAGAAGAAGCTGAAAATGGAATAGGTAATACAGCAAAATGTAGGGGGACCCCTGGTAATAATCCAGTACTGATAATCTTAACTAAATGTAACATTTTGATACCTCTTCTTACAAGGTCATCTTTATGATATACCCTAACAATAAACATCCCCCCTTAAGTTTCATAAAGTTTAATGGAATAAAATAGTGCATTTTAGGGATCCCTGAAAACCCCGTTGCCCTCCAGTCAGATTCCAACTCATAGCGATTATATAGGACAGAGTAGAACTGCCCTATAGACTCTCCAAGGCTGTACATCTTTACAGAAGCCTACTGCCACATCTTCTTCCTGCGAAGCGGCTGGTGGGTTTAAACTGCTGAACTTTTGGTTAGCAGCTTAGCACATTAACCGCTGCGCCACCATGGCTCCTATATTTTAGGGATCAGCGACTCCTAATTCCTAGTATCATCATATAAGGCTATTCTAGCATGCTAACCCTTGAGTATAGCTTGCCTGCCGGCTACTTAGGGTTTTTGTTGTTTCTTTTCTGGCCTTAAGTTGTGTACTGTTCTCTTGTGGGTAACTATGACAACTGACTTGTACCATCAAATTTTGAACAAGGGAAAGAAATACTGACCATTTATTAGGTGGGTTTCAATGATAGTTTTCATACCCTACGATGAGTAACTTTAAAAATATAGCTGGGACTAGCTTGCATTGTTCAGCCAAGTGCTTCAATGATTTTAGGAAAGCTAGGTGTTTCTTTTGATAGTTTGCTGTAAAATAAGCTTTTGCTCATTTTTACCTTCTCAAATAGGAGACAAAAATTTGTCAAAATAAAGTGTTTTGAGCATAGGTATCAATTGTTAGTATCTTAATTTATAAAATTACATGTCAAAGGATAGCAGTAGTTATAGTGTATAACATACTTGTTCAGCAGAAAGGTGTTCTCATGTGATTGAGTGATTTAAGTAAAATCTTAGAGTTTATAACACATGAGAGAAGCTTGCTTGATAAATTAAGTTTTTAAAAAGGTGTTTACATGTTTTCCTCTTTGCCTAGGAAAGCATGATTAGAGAGAGAATTAAGTAAATTTATTGTACAATACACGTGTGACTCTCCTGGAGTTGCTGTCATGTAGAATTACCAAATGAAGAACCAACCTCTTAGATCTGAAATAAAATATGGAGTACCTATACTGTGCTAACTAACCGAACAGTGAAAGCATGTTTGATTTCAGATCTTGAATATGAGTTTAATTCAAACCTGTGAATTGGGTACTGTGGTTGTTAGCAAAAAAGTTAGTGAGAATATATCAAGTGACTGTTAATGCTGGATATTTAAGGTATTAGCTAATCAGAAGTGAAGGGAACCAAAAAATGGATGTGTATCATGCATGTTTTTTGGCCATGCTAAATTGGAAAAAAAAAATGTAATTGCAGTTATTACTAGTCATTGTAATTCTGAATTTTAGGTTAAAAATGTCATTATTCTATATAAAGTGGAAAGCCTGGTGGCATAGTGGTTAAGAGCTATGGCTGCTAACCAAAAGATCGGCAATTCATATCCACCAGGCACTCCTTGGAAACCTTATGGGGCAGTTCTACTCTGTTCTTTAGGGTTGCTAGGATCGGAATTGAGTAGACAGCAATGGGTTTGGTTTTTCTTTTTTTTTAAAGGTTCGTTTTACCATTTGGTTTTATTACTTTTAATTAAATTGCATCTTCATGTGAATTATTAATAAATACTCAGTATTTCATTTAGATATTTTCTACTACCTTGAATGAATAAATATGTAAGCTTTTAATGTAATCAGTTTTGAGTGTATGAAATAAGAATTTAGATTTCCCTCAGATCCAGCAGGATTATCCTGTCTTCATTTATTTTGCTATGAAATCTACTTTGATATCTGCTATTGCTCCAAATCTGCCAGTGAGCTAGGGTGCCCAGTTTAAAGTGGTTTTTATGGTAATAATGCACCATGCTAATATCGTATACTCTTTTCAGTTATATAAATTTAGATCGTTTTTGTAAACTTGTTTTTCAGATCTAGATACTCATTTCTACCAGCTAATTTGGTTTTACTTCTAAAACGTTTGATTGTCACTATGCCCAGTTGTAATTAACCCTTTTTATTCATGATGTCTTTTTTTTTTTACTGTTTTATTGTTGTAGTTTAAATGAAGTTTACATTTCAAGTTAGTTTCCCGTACAAAACTTTATACATACGTTGTTATGTGACCCTAATTGCTCTCCCCATACTGTGACAGCACACTCCTCTTTTCCACGCATGATTCCCCATGTCCATTCAACCAGCTTCTAACCCTCTCTGCCGTCCCATCTCACCTCTGGACAGAAGCTGCCCATTTAGTCTCTTGTATCCACTTGAGCTAAGAGGCGCACACTCACAAGTGTCACTTTATCTCCCACAGTCCAGTTCAATACCTGTCTGAAGAGTTGGCCTCGGAAGTTGTTTTAGTTCTGGGATGATAGAGAATCCAGGGGCCATGGTTTCCAGGGTTCCTCCAGTCTGAGTCAAGCCATTAAGTCTGGTCTTCTTACTAGAATTTGAGTTCTGCACCCCACCCTTCTCCTGCTCCATCTGGGACTCTCTGTTGTGTTCCCTGTCAGGGCGGTTATTGGTGGTAGCCGGGCAGCATCTAGTTCTTCTGGTCTCAGGCTGATGAAGTCTCTGGTTAACGTGGACTTTTCTGTCTCCTGAGCTACTACTTTCCTTGTGTCTTTGGTGTTCTTCATTCTCCTTT
>NW_004444002.1:3800577-3801583 GCF_000243295.1 Trichechus manatus latirostris
CTCTGAAATACCTTTAGTAGTAGTGGTGTTAACTCTTCTCTGAAAGTTTGGTAGAATTCTCCAGTGAAGCCATCCGGGCCAGGGCTTTTTTTGTTATGGGTTTATTTATTTTTTATTAGGGTCTTGTCTTTGTGTGTGTGTGTGTGTGTGTGTGTGTGTGTGTGTTGTACTTCAGGTGAAGGTGTACAGTTACAAATAGTTTCTCATTAAATAGTAGTACACATATTGTTTTATGACATTGATGAACAACCCCACGACATGTCAACCCTTTCCCTTCTCGACCTTTTTTTTGTGAAAATATACATAGCCAAAGATACACCTTTTCAGGGATTTCTGCATGCACAGTTCAGTGACATCGACTACGCTTTTCCAATTGTGCTGCTATTCTCACTTTAGATGAAGGTTTACAGAACAAAGTAGTTTCTCATTAAACAGTACACATATTGCCCTGTGACAGTGGTTAACAGACCTTACTACACATCAACACTGTCCTTACTAAAACTTGGGTTCGTGTTATGGGTTTATTTAGTTGTTCTACCTCTGTTTGTGTTACTTTGGGTAGGTATTGAGTTTCTAGAAATTTGTCCATTTCCTCTAGGTTTTCAAATTTGTTAGAGTACAGTTTTTTATAGTTTTCTGTTATGATTCTTTGAATTTCAGTCGGGTCTGTTGTGATATCACCTGTCTCATTTCTTGTACAGGTTGTTTGCTTCCTCTCCTGTTTTTGTCAGTTTGGCCAACGGTTTATCAATTTTGTTGATCTTTTCAAAGAACCAGCTTTTGGTCTTGTTAACGCTTTCAGTTGTTTTTCTATTCTCTATTTCATTTATTTCTGCTCTAATTCTTATTATTTCCTTCTTCTGTTGCCTGAGGACTTCTTTTGCTGCTCTCTATTTGTTCGAGTTGTAGGCTTAATGTTTTGATTATGGCCCTTTCTTCTTTTTGGATGTGTGCGTTTATTGCTATAAACTGACCTCTGAGCACTGCTTTTGCTGTGTCCCAAAGG
>NW_004444002.1:3802566-3889480 GCF_000243295.1 Trichechus manatus latirostris
GTGTTTGCAGAGTCTTTATATTTTTCTAGTTTTTTATTTTGAGTTGTAGGATTGTTAGTTTCCTTTGTGGTTACCTTAATATTTACCCCTATTTTCCTAAGTTTATTCCAGTCTTATTTTTTTGTATTACCTTGACTTCCTCTCCATATGAAAAATCTATGTCGACATATTTTAAGTCGCTCTTTTTTGTTTTAATGTTATCATCTTTTACATATTGACATCCGTTTCTCTATTTTCAGTGTTTTAGCTTTGATTTACTTTCGTGACTTCCCTATCTGGGTTGATACCTGGTTGCTCTGTCCTGTGTTTTAGTCTTGGGTTATTATTTGATGTTATTGATTTTGTAACTGGAGGACTCCCTTAAGTATTTCATGTAGTTTTGGTTTGGTTTTTGCAAATTCTTTACACTTCTGGTTATCTGGAAATCCCCTAGTTTCACCTTCATATTTGAGAGATAGTTTTGCTGGATATATAATTCTTGGCTGGTAGTTTTTTTCCTTGAAGGCTTTATATTTGTCATCCCATTGCCTTCTTGCCTGCATGGTTTCTGCTGAGTAGTCCGAGCTTAGTCTTATTGACTCTCCTTTGTAGATGACTTTTCGTTTATCCCTAGCCACTCTTAAAATTTTCTCTTTATCTTTGGTTTTGGCAAGTTTGATTATAATATGTCTTGGTGACTTTCTTTTGGGATCTACCTTATGTGGGGTTCGGTGAGCATCTTGGATAGATATCTTGTCATCTTTCACGATATCAGGGAAGTTTTCTGCCATCAAATTTTCAACAATTCTCTCTGTATTTTCTGTTTTCCTCCCCTGTTCTGGTACTCCAATCATTCGTAGGTTATTCCTCTTGATGGAGTCCCATGTAATTCTTAGGGTTTCTTCATTTTTTTAAATCCTTTTATCTGATTTTTCCTCAGATAAGTTGGTGTCAAATGCTTTATCTTCATTCTCACTAATTCCATTTTCCATTGCCTCAATTCTGCTGCTATGACTTTCTATTGAGTTGTCTAATTCTGAAATTTTATTGTTAATCTTCTGAATCTCTGATTGCTGCCTCTCTGTGGATTCTTGCAGTCTGTTAAATTTGTCATTATACTCTTCTCTAATCTTTTTAATTTCTTCTGTTGTGTGTTCCGCGTTTTGATTAATTTCCTTCCTAATTTCTTGAGGAGTTCTGTATATTAATCGTTTGTATTCTGCCTCCAGTAATTCCAAGAAATTTTCCTCCTCTGGAAAATTTCTAGATTCTTTATTTTGGGAGCTTGCTGAAGCCATCATGGATTGCCTCTTTATGTGATTTGATATTGACTGTTGTCCCCAAGCCATCAATAAGTTATTATATTTATTTATTTTATGTTTTCTTACTGTTTCCTAGCTTCTTGTTTCGTTTTGATATGCCCAAATAGGCTGCTCATGTCAGCTAGGTTGATTATTGGCACCTTTGAAGCTCTAATGTCCTGTCACCAGGTGGTTAGATCTGTTACTAGGTATGTGAGCACAGGAGTCTGCCCACCCCTCCTGTATGGATTCAGCTCAGGTAGATAGCCAGTGAGTGTGTGGTGTAAGCTCTCACTTACAGTCCTAGACAGACATGGGTGATTGGTGTAGGCACAGGCATCTGGCTGCAGCAGAGTGACACACTCTGAACAAGGCAGTGGGTTGACGGCTACCCCTGAGTGTCCAGGAGGAAGGTTTTTCCTTTTTCCCTAAAGCACATAGGTGGGTGGGTTTTGCAGCCAGACTGCGAGCACCTAATGCCGTTGGCTGTAAGGACTGGGGGGCACCTCTTATTCACGGGCCCCTATCGCAGGTTGCTACCTGGTGTGGGTGGAGCCACCAGTCCTCAGGCCCCTGATGTGACTAGGTGAAGACCCTACTTAATGGGTAGAGCAGTGTCAAATGGCAAGAACCTGCCACTTCACAGCTGAAAGAGTTGAAGTTAAACTTCCGGTATATACCCTGTTGTACTGCAGTAATGAGGGCTTATGCTGTTTAGATGGGCCCAGACAAATCTGTGCAGGGGGAAAGGCACTAAAAGTCTGTGTATGCCTTATGCATGTGCCTAGGCAAAGGAGCTGTGCCTACCCTGGGTTCCTGGCTTAGGGAAGCCGGCAGTTAATTTTTTCCCGTTTGTAATTTGTTCACTCTCCAAGGCAGGGAGAATGGCTCCTGGCGTGTGACAGATACTACTTCCGGCCCAGGGGACCCAGCATTTGCTGAAGCCGGTCTGGGACCCAGTGTAGAGCAGGGAGCAGGGAGGTAAATGGGAGAGAGGTTTTTCCCTAATGGGGTGTTTTTGATCTGCGTGGTAGGCCGTACACAAGTACTTATTTTTCACGGATCTGTGGCTGCTTTTCACTGGCTCTGGGTGGCTGTGTAGACTCTCTGGCACTGGGTCTCTCCCAGTGCGGAAAATGCGCCTCCGGAGCACTGCTGCTTGCCAGCCTCCCTGCTCACCCATGAGCTGAGCTGGCCTGAAGGGCTCAGGCTCTCATCGAGTCAGGTTTGGCAACTCTTCACTTCTTCTGAACCGTCTCTGCCTCCCCCTGCCGCTCAGTTCGGTTCCTCGGCTCTGCCTTTGATGTTCAGGGCTCCCAGATTGCCATATAAATAATGGATTCACTTGTTTTTTCGGGTCTTTGTTGTAAGAGGGTCCATTGGAAGCTCCTGATTACTCCTGGCATCTTGACCCCGCCCTCTATTCATGATGTCTTTAACATTCACAAAGTTATGTTAATGTATGTGTGTGTTTTAAAAAGCTAACTCAGTGCAAGAAGCTAAATTGTCCTATGGCATTCAGGAATAAGTGAGTCGAAGAGATGAGTAAGTGAGATGAAGAGGTGAAAATAAACAAAAGCATTTCAAAAAATTAGGCGTTAGTTGTTGACCTTTGCAAAATAAGAAATGATTTTGTGGTCATAGTATTTGATAAAAGAAATGTTTTACCTGTTTTGATATTATTTTGGAATAGAACCCCATAGTGTCTAGTCAAGTGCAATGTGCTAGGGCAAACTGTGAAATCGGCAGACTTAGATAGGCGATATATATCCAGTCTGTCAGGTTAAGAGATGGTATCCAGTGTCTAGCAGCGGCAAGTGTCAGTATGGTCAGATAGATGAGGGGAGGGCAGTGTTGTGGAATTCAGATTAGGGCAACACGAGAGATACAGGGAGTCTGTTTTTAGGGTGAATTTAGGGGCAGGATTCCTGAGAAGGGGTGGTGGATGTATTACAGCAAGGACAAGGCAAGGTGTTGATTTTTGGGTGACTCAGCAGCCACAAGCTGCAAGGATGTATAAGGTGGTAGATACTGGGTCTGCAGGAATCAGGCAGAAAGTTTTTCTTGTGGCCCCACTCCCCAACAACAGAAAACTGATTAGTACCCCCTTGTTGCTAAGTTGAAGAGTGGCATGCTAGATTTTCTACAGAAATTGGAACTGGTAGTTGAGAATTGGGGCATGGCTGAATGTGCAGGTTGAACCAGGTGGTCCTAATTGTCTTGAGGGCTTTCGTCACATTTTGAAAGTATTGGGGAATGTGGGGAGAAAAGGAAACCAGCAAGATTGCTGAGCACATACAGTCATACACCTAAAATAGGAGGGAAACAGGTGAATGTTTCCAGTTCTGTCTGGCTTTAGTTTCTGGCAGTGTGTAGAGATGCCATATCTGTGTAAATTGTGCCCCAGATTGTTCCTTCCCGTTGAAAGTATAAGTTGCTTTTGAAGTGTTGTGGCCTTAGGCATGCTTAATTTGTCAGTTTAGTTATTTTACAAAGGCCTTTTGCTTTTGGCCTCCCACCTTCCCCTTTTTAATAGTTTTTAAGGTTGTAAGAGCAGGTATTGGATTTTTCTTAGCATTAGTTAGGAAATGTAGACAGGGTCATTAATTCCCTTATGTATGCACATTTCTTCCAGGCATACTTCTTCAGATTACCCATTCCTGCACTAGAGCGGAGCCTACCATTAGGGATCCTTTAGGATCCCATCCAGGTTTGTGGAAAGGAGAACATATTTGGAAATGATATGTGTAGGCTGTAAAAAAAAAAAAAAAAAAAAGACCAAACCTGTTGGTGTCGAGTCGATTCAGACTCATAGCGAGCCTATGGGACAGAGTAGAACTGCCCCATAGAGTTTCCAAGGAGTGGCTGGGGGATTCGAACTGTCGACCTTTTGGTTAGCAGCCAGACTCTTAACCACTGTGCCACAGCTGTAAGGTAAGTATGTTATCAAGAAGCTTTTAGGTTAAAATTTCACTACAGGCTTGAGTATATATGAGTATTGCTTGATTTGTCATTCTGTTCACCGTGTCATTTACTCAGAAGACTATAGCAGAAATTAGGGAGATAAACAGGTGGAGAAAAAGTATCTTTTGGGTAAAGAGGATTCTTGTTTAAAAGTTATTACTCATCAAAGGGGCAGTAGATTTTTTCCTTTTGAAGGTAGGTATATGTGTAATTTAAATTTTTGGTGAGCTTTTCATTTCTTGCCCTGCGGACTCAAAGTCATGCATCATTTGACATAAGAAATACTAGTAACTTTCCCTTTTTGATTAAATGTTCTACTGCAGGAACTAGTCTACCTTTTAATACTTATAATTTCAAACTAAATGACAGACTTCTGTCTGTTGTGTCCTAAGCAAAGAAGATAGATACCTTTTGGACCGTTTGTCAAGAGGCTATAAGAAAATGTTCCCTGCTAATCTTGGGTAGGTGAACATAATAAAAATAATTTTATAATAGAACTTCTCAGAGTTGTAGTAAATATTCTCTCTTACAAAATTCTGGGCCTGATATATGAATGAATCAGATTTTAGGACCATAGATGGTTTTGCATTACCTCAGAGAGTTCGGGTTTTAAAAGATCACATAAAAAAAACCTTCCCATCGTAATTTACTTTTTCTTCTTCTAACAATAAAATCATAAATTAAAATTTAAAAATAACCGAGATTTCTACCACCCTGATATATTGTTTTTTTTTTTGCTTTTTAATACTCTTGTATCCTAATGTAGGGTTTTTAATGTATCATACGTTATGTATGTTGCTACACAGCCATCATAATTTCAATGTATGAATATTGTATTAATTATAATTTCAGTGTATGAATATTATATTAATCACATCGATGTTCCCTGAATCCATGGTTGGACATTTAGGTAGTTCCTGTTCTTAAGTGTTTGTATTATAATGATGGTGGCATTTTAGAAAGACATATATACATTTCCTGAACATGATTCTTATAGATAGAAGGATGTGACCCTTTTGGGAGGAGTGTTAAGATAAGGGGTGGAGTGTGTTGCATGTGCTGAATTTGCCAGCTTTTAGCAGTTGAATATTTTTAGTGAGAGAATTAACACACCGGCTACTTTTAAGTGCTCCCCCTTTCCCCAACTGATATATTGATTCTGAAGGATTAAATTAAGAGAATTGAAAGACAATCATTCTTCTAGAGGAAAAAAAATAAAAATTGCCTCAAGATTTTTAAATGACGTTAAAAGAAAAAAATAAGATTCTGTGTAATTTTTTGGGGGGGTAATTTTAATGAATTCAACAGATGTTTATTATTAGAGTTAAAGATGCAAGCATAATTGTATATAACTTTTATATATTTGTGTTTATATGCTACAGTATATAGGTTCCCAACAGGCGTTTAGAAGTGGAAGAAAAAAAAATTTGTTGTTTAGTTTAATGTGGAACCTAAACTCCCAGTAATAGGTCATAAACATATTAATTATAGATAACTTTAAAAGTTGTGGTGAACAGATTTGAGCTTTTATATCTGTTTATATGAAAAGGAGAGAGTTTATGTGAATTTAATGTAGAATTAAAAAATATATAATCACCTATTACTTTTTAATCCCAATAATTATATATGAATATATTTAACAAATATTTAATGGCAGCATACTATTCACTTGAACCTAAAGAAGTGGTTTTATTTTAAAAAGTATGTTGTACAACTCATCTACAAATGTGGTCCCTTAACATTTTATTAAGGAGAAGCAGAAGCTAGTTGTTGGAGATATTTTTTCCCCCAGAAAAAAAATAGTGATTGAGACTTAAAGTAGGTGTTATTTCAATGCTTTATCCCCCAAAGCTGTTGAAGGTTAACTCTTTTAAACTAGTTGTAGAGAACTGGTACATGTGATAAAGACCTCTCTCTGTTTTAAAGTTTTTCCTTGACACTAGGTAAGAGCTCCACCTTGTGATCTTTGAGCATATTTAAAAAAAAAAATTAATAATCTGCAGTAGCCCAGAAACGGTGGGTGAGTTTGATTTTTAAACTTATACTTTTATTTGAGCATTGCATATTCATGTAGTTTTGGGTTTCTCAACTTAGGATAGAGGATATTAAGCACATTTAAGGATATTGTTTGTGAATTTTTTCATGTAAGTCTTTGGGGGAAGCAAGTTGTACTTTTATGCAGCTGTAGACATTGAAAATAAAAAGAGAAACATTCTCAGCTCTTCATGTAGATTAAAATTTACTTTAAAAAAATTCCTCAGAACCAACAGTTGGTATTGTTTTTCTGCCTTTTGATACAACAAAACCAAACCCGTTGCCATCCAGTCGATTCTGACTCATAGCGACCCTGTAGGGCAGGGCAGAACTTTGCCACATATGGTTTCCAGGGAGCACCTGGGGGATTTGAATTACTGACCTTTTGGTTAGCAGCCGCAGCTCTTAACCATTACGCCACTAGGGTTTCCTGATATTACAAAGCAACTTCAATATATATGATTTTTGTGGAGCTTTCATGAACTGTTCTTACGGCAAATTGGGTATTTAGAGAATGATAAAAATAGTAAAAACTTAGGTACATGGAATTTAGTATTATTTTGTTTAATATTAGCTGACAATAGAGGCAGGTGCCTTCTAGTAGAAATAGGTTTTTTACATTTCTTGTACAAGTAGTTTGTTAAGAGCAAGGACCATTGCTGTCCTGTTCACTACTATATCCCCATTGACTAGTATTGTGTTTGGCACCTGGTGGATACTTTTAATTGGTTAGATGAATTTCTTGTTATTTAGAAACTTTTTGAAACAAGTATTTCACTGGGATAGACAGTTGGCCAGATTAATCTTTTTTTTTAAATAAATCTGTGAGACCCTGATAGACCATTCTTCCTTTTTGAAATATAGGCACCTTATCTTAAGAGCTCATGTTTTCATAAATTTTGTTTTGCTTTTGTTTCTCATTAGCAAATACATGTTAGTATATCCTGTGATGTGTAGAATAATTTGGCCTGGTAAGACTACTTCGTTTTATACTAGAAATTGATTGTGTGTTATTTCGGGAAATGTAGTATATTAGTCATCAAATCTATTCTTGAGATGGTTTCTAAATTCAGGTGGGATATAATCAAGGTCTTACTTTGGCTCTAATGGACGTGTTTTAATTTTCTTTAACTTCAACTTGAACTTGCATGGATATGAGCAATTGATGGTCTGTTCCACAGTTGATCCCTGGCTTTGTTCTGACTGATGATATTGAGCTTTTCCGTCGTCTCTTTTCACAGATGTAGTAAGTTTGATTCCCGTGTTTGCCATCTGGTGAGGTCCATGTATATAGTCGCTGTTTATGTTGTTGAAGAAAGTTACTGCTAATGAATAGGTCATTGGTCTTTCAAAATTCTGTCATACAGTCTTCCTACGGCATAGTTCCTATCACCAACACCATTATTTGGCAACTGCTGATCTTCTTTGTTTCCGACTTTTCCATTCCAGTCGGCGGTTAATTATCAATGCATCTTGATTGCATGTTTGATCAATTTCAGACTGCAGAACTTGGTAAAAATCTTCAATTTCTTCTTCTTTGGCATTAGTAGTTAGGGTGTAAATTTGAGTAATAGTCGTATTAACTTGTCTTCCTTGTATAGGTGCATGGATATTATCCTATCACTGACAGCATTGTACTTCAGGATAGTCGTTGAAATGTTCTTTTGACAATGAATGCTACAGTGTTCCTTTTCAATTTGTCATTCTCAGAATATCAGCCCATGTGATTGTCCAAGTCAAAATGGCCAGTATCAGTCCATTTCAGCTCACCTAATGCCTAGGATATCTATCTTCAAGTGTTCCATTTCATTTTTGACAACTTCCAATTTTCCTAGATTTGTACTTTGTACATTCCATGTTCTGATTATTAATGGATGATTACAGCTGTTAAGTAGCATCATGGTAAACAGATAATATTGAAGTTGTCAAGGATTTCATTTTACTTAGATCCACAATCAACACCCATGGAAGCAGCAATCAAGAAATCAAATGACGTATTGCATTGGGCAAATCTGCTGCAAAAGACCTCTTTAAAGTGTCAAAAAGCGAAGATGTCACTTTGGGTACTAACGTACGCCTGACCCAAGCCATGATATTTTCGGTTGCCTCATATGCAAGCGAAAGCTGGACGATGAATAAGGAAGATCTAAGAAGAATTGATGCCTTTGAATTATGGTGTTGGTGAAGAATATTAAATATACCACGGACTATCCAAAGAACGAACAAATCTGTCTTGGAAGAAGTACAGCCAGAATGTTCCTACAAGCGAGGATGGTGAGACTTTGTCTCACATAGTTTAGACTTGTTAGCAGAAGGGACCAGTCCCTGGAGAAGGACATCATGCTTGGTAAAGTAGAGGGTCAGCAAAAAACGAGGAAGACCTTCAGTGAGATGGATTGATACAGTGGGCTCAAACATAACAATTGTGAGGATGGTGCAGTACTGGGCAGTGCTTCCTTTTGTTGTACATAGTGTCACTATGAGTCGGAACTGACTTGATAGCACCTGACAACAAACATATTACTCGATACTTAGTTTTATCTGCTTCTGAGAAGGGATACATTCTTTTTTTTTAAATTTTTTTTATTGTACTTTAGATGAAGGCTTACGGAACAGATAGTTGCTCATTAAACAGTCAGTACGCATAATTGTTTTATGACTTTGGTTAACAAACCCATGACATGTCAACACTCTCCCTTCTCGACCTTGGAGGACCTTTTTTTTCTTTTTTCTTTTTGGTGAAAATATACATAGCCAAAGATACATGATTTCAAAAGTTTCTACATGTTCATTTCTGTGACATCAATTACATATTCTCACTGTCCTTTTCCAAATTATTCCATCACCATTATCTTCAACTCACTGCCCCCTAGGCTTCCCAGCAAACGTTTTGAGTTGCTGTTGTCCATTTGATCTCACATAGATAATTCTTTTTTTTTGTACCTTATATGAAGGTGTACAGAACAAATAGTTTCTCATTAAACAGTTAGTACACATATTGCCCTATGACAATGGTTAACCCTGTGACATGTCAACACTGCCCCTTCTCAACCTGGGGTTCCCTATCACCAGCTTTCCTGTTTCCTCCTGCCTTCTAGTCCTTGTCCCTGGACTGCTGTGCCTCGTTAGTCCCATTTAGAAGTGATACATTCTTGATATTCTTCACCTGTGATTCTTTAGGAGAATAGATTTATGAACTGTTTTTTTGTCTTGAATTTTTTTTTTATTGTGGTAAATATATATGTAACAGAACATTTACCATTTCAGCATTTTTTACACGTGCAATTCATGTTACAACCATCACCCCAGTCTGTTTCCAAAGTTTCCATCACCCTGAACAGAAGCTGGATTCCTGGTGGCGCAGTGGTTAAAATGCTTGTCTGCTAACCAAAGGTCAGTTATTCGAACCCCCTAGCTGCTCAACAGGAGAAAGATGTGGCAGTTTGCCTCCATAAAGATTACAATTTTGGAAACCCTATGGGGCAATTCTGCTCTGTCCTGTAGGGTCGCTCTGAGTCGGAATCAACTTGATGGCCACAGATTTGATTTTAAGCAGAAGCTCAGTGTCCGCTAAGCATCAAGTCTCCCTTTCCCCCTCCCTCCTGTCCACCCCTGGTAACCACTAATAAACATGGGCCTACTGTACATATTTCATGAGTGAGATCATACAATATTTGTCCTTTTGTGACTGACTTAGTTCACTTAGCATGATGTTTTCAAGGTTCATCCACGTTGTAGCGAATATCAGGAGTTTATTTCTCTTTATTGCTGAGTAATATTCAAAGTTCTATGTATATATCACATTTTGTTTATCCACTCATCTTTGGTGGAGATTTAGGATGTTTCCACCTTTTGGCTGTAGTGCTGCAATGAACATTGGTGTATAAGTACGTGGTTGCATTATTGCTTTCAGTTCCTTTGGTTGTATACCTGGGATTGGAATTGCTGGATCACATGGTAATTCTGTGTTTAACTTTTTGAGGAATTGCCAAAGTGTTTTCCAGAGAGGCTGTACCATTTTACGTTCATTCCATCCTCACCAACACCTGTTGTTTTCTGTCTTTTTAATCATAGCCATCTTAGTGTGTGTGAAATGATAGCTCATTGTGGTTTTGATTTGCATTTCCCTAATAACTAAGGATATTGAATATCTTTTCACGAGCTTGTTGGGCATTTGTATTTCTTCTTTGGTGAAATTGTCTATTTAAATCCTTTGCCCATTTTTTTGATGGAGTTATTTTTGTTGTCAAGTTGTAGAAATTCTTTATTCTAGATATTAAACTCTTATCAGATAAATGGTTCCCCAAAATTTTCTCCTGTTTTTAGGTTATCTCTTTGTTGAAAAAGTCTTTTGATGTGCGAAAGTTTTTATTTTGATGAAGTCTCATTTATTTATTTTGTCTTTCTGTGTCATTGTAAAAATTGTTGAAAAGTAGGTCCCAACGTCTTAACCCTATGTTTTCTTCTAAGAGTTTTAAGGTTTATGAACTATTTTTAAAGTTGGCATAAAAACTGTATATTTAAGGAAAGCAATATGTTTGGTTTTATTAAATGCTCAGAGAGAGAGACAGACATAACAGCATCACATGAACCCTTTATTTCCATCTTGCCACCTAGACGACCTGACCTGTTGGTTAGAACTTACTAGCTCTATTCCTCTCCATCTCCCTTTAAAAAAGAAAATAGTTTCATTTTTAAAATGTTTTAGGATATGAGGAAGGTAGTTGTGTCCTACATGTTATGAGCAGCCTCAGAACTTTGGTGTACTACTTAGATAATTCCTTAGGTTATAATAAGGATAGAGCCTGTGATCTTGGAGGGGAGCAATCATGGAGCAGTGATTTAGGGCAAGGGGAAGACCAAACTAACAGTCATATCTAAATAAAGATTTTGCTATATGAGTACTTTTAAAAATGGCACGGGGGCAGTGCCTGACTTCCTCTAACTTCACAAGGGGAAAGGAGAATCAAGACCAACAGCCCAAGGCAGATTCCTGTGAGGCAGAGGTCAAACATCCCTCCTCTCTCCGCCATATTTACCAATTCTGACACCAACCGTCCCTTCCACGGCACCCTCTAGTTCTCTGCTGGGTTTGATAATTCATTGCAATGGTCACACAGAACTCACAGACATTACTCTTGATTATGGGGTTTATTGGGGAAGTAACAGGTTACATACAATTCAGGCTCAGGAACACTCGGGACAGCCTCTTCAAAGCTGTACTCAAGGCACGCCTCTCCCTGGAGCCAGGCCTCTGCCCAAAGGCACTCAGCTTTCTCACTCTGAGAGCCTGGTTGCCGGTTCTCTGCTGCTGGGTTTCTCCTGCCACTGTTTCTCACTGTCTTCAGGATTACAGCCCACAATTTCTCTCAGTCTCCTGCTTCCAGGAGCTTCTCAGCGCAGAGATCCCAGGTCCAAGGGACATGCTAGCTCCTGGCTGTTATTCCTTGGTGGTGGTGGGATTTCCTTTCTTGCCTCTGGGGTCGCTCATTTCAACCTCAGCAGGATGGCAAAACCAGCCAGTCCCTTTGGTGGGCTACAATACCCTATCTACACAGTCCCACCCAGTCACTTGGGTGGGAGTTAAAAGACCTTGGCTGGAAAGGCCACACACAAAAGCGATCTATCACACCACAGTACTCTTCTGAAAAAAGATAAACTCGGTGGTACAGATAATTCTTGATTATTTAGGACCTAATTTGTGGATTATTAATTCCTCTTGTTTCTCCTGTTACCTCATTATTTTCCTCTTCGTAGCAGCCTGACTAGAATGAGTTATGAAATATGTTTTGAACCTCTGTGTATTAATTAAATATTTGTAACCTTTCATGATGTTTTCTGGAGATTTTAAATTAATGGAAAATTTAAATTGTTAGTTTTATGTCTGCTGTGTTGTAAGAGATCATTATACTTGAACATTATTATTAATTGCTATGTTTAGACTTACCTGTTTTTTCTTTAGGTGGTCACCAAGTACTAGATTCACTTGGGAATAAAACAAAATGATACATGCCATAAGACCAAGACTATCAGAGCCAGCCTGATTTTTCTTTTTTGTTATAGAGTGGTCATGTGCTTTTATATAATTCTCTCTTTTAGGAATTACATCTTTGACCTTCAAAACTAGAAATAATAATTCTTACCGCCAGATTTGTACTTACTTTGGTCACAAATGGCATCCATCTGTTATCCATATGACATTATTGGTGGTGTTTAAGTTGATTGTAAGTTAGATCAGATCTAATATTTCTTCCCCTTCTCAGTACAGCTTGGTATTATCATGAAGTGGTTATTTACTAATAAGTTACAGTTTAGACTGTATATTTTTTGTACGGAAGAACCATCTGTTTTTTTTTGTGGTAAAAATATACACAAAACTAACTAATTCAATTTCCACATGTATGATCCAGTGGCATTGACTACATTCTTCATGTTGTACAACCTTTGTCAATATCCTTTTCTAAATTATACCACCACCATTAACATAAATTCAGTGCCTCCTATGCAAAATCCCCCTTTAGCCTTCCTACCCCTGGTAACCACGAATAATCTTAGGTTTCTATGAATTTGCTTATTTCAAGTGAGATCATACAGTATTTGTCCTTTTGCAGCTGACTTATTTTGCTCAGCATAATGTTTTGTAGGTTCATTCATGTTGGGCATCCATCAGAACTTCATTTCTCTTTATGGCTGAGTAATATTTCATTGTATGTATATACCACATTTTGCTTATCCATTCATCTGTTGATGGACATTTGTCCTGTTTCCACCTTTTGACTATTGTGAGAAGTGCTAGAATGAACATTGGTGTTCAGGTTTCTGTTTGTGTTCCTGCTTTTACTTCCTCTGGGTATATACCAAGGATAGGAATTGCTGGGTCATATGGTAGGTAGTTCTGTGTTCAACTTTTTGAGGAACCACCAAATTGTTTTCCACAGTGACTGTACCATTTTACATTTTCACCAGCAGTGGATAAGAGTTCCAGTTTCTCTACAACCCCAGCAGTACCTGTTATTGTCCTTTTTTTTTTTCATTATTGCCATTCTTATGGTGGCGAGTTAGTATCTCATTGTGGTTTTGAGATGGTGCAGTGGTTAAGCGCTTAGCTGCTAACTGCAAAGTCAGCGGTTCGAACCAACGAGCTGCTTTTGTGGAGAAATATGTGGCAGTCTGCTTCTATAATAATTTATAGCCTTGGAAACACTATAGGGCAGTTCTACTCTGTCATATAGGGTTGTTATGAGTTGGAATTAGACTAGATGGCGATGGGTTTTTTTTTTTTTTTTAAATAGCATAAAATTGAAGGAGCCCTGTGGTGGAATGGTTAAGTGCCTGGTTGCTAACTAAAAGGTTGGCGGTTCGAACCCATCCAGTGACTCCTTGGGGGAAAGACCTGGTGATCTGCTCTCGTAAAGATTACAGCCTAGAAAACCCTATGGGGTTAGTTAGTTCTACTGTGTCACACAGGGTCGCTATGAGTGGAAATCGACTTGATGGTACCTAACAACAATGACATTGAGCATCTTTTCATGTGCTTGCAAGCCATTTGAATATCTTCTTTGGTGCACTTTCTGATCAAGTCCTTTGCCCATTTTTTGATTGGATTGTTTGTCATTTTGTTGTCAAGTTGTTGAAATCTTATTACATATATTTTGGATACTAGACCCTTATCAGAAATATGGTTCCCCAAAATTTTCTCCAGATCTGTAGGTTGTCATTTCACTTTGTTGATCAAGTCCTTTGATGAAAGAATACCTGCTTGTAAACTGTTTGTTAATTGTATCTTGGGTTCTTTTATTAGCTCCTTTCAATTATATCTGTAGAACATTAGCAAAAAGCCATAGAATTTTCAGGCATCTCGTATTATAGTTTAAACTTGTTGTAGGGATTTCAGGGCCAGTAAAAGAATCATATCTGGTTCCTCTAGGGTATATACTTTTTAAATCAGGCTATAGAATCTTAACAATTTTTAAAAATAATTATCTGTGATAACAGGCTTCTTTGTATCTGTCTTTACTGTGGGGGTACAACAGTTGTAACAAATTTACGTCTAGAAAAGCAATCAAATGCAAGGAAAAGAAATCCTTATTCACTAAAACACATCAGGAGTTACGTGGAGAATTTAGCTTTTGAGAACAGATATTTATTTCCTCCCAATATTTTTGGTGTGTTTATAATAAATACGGCATCTTTTCTCCCATTTTAAGGAATTGTCTTAGAAGAAAGAAGCAAATCATCATTTTACCCACGTAAATATATGAATATATTTCTGACAGTGGAGCGTTCCAGAAGATGATAAAGAAATGATAGCAGCTCCAGAAATACCAACTGATTTTAATCTACTACAGTAAGTAAATTATATTGTGATAATTCTTAAATACTTGTTTTTTCACAATAGGAAGTTAATATAATTTCTGCTTGAAAAGATATATGAGATAGTATGTATACTTTGAAACAGTTTATATTTAGACTCATTGGACTCTATGACAGTAATTCTTTCAAACTTGTTTTTTCTGCTGTTTTTATTTTGTAATTTACATACTACAAAATTTATAGTTCTTGCTGTGCAGTCCCGAGTCCATACTTGGTTTTGCAATAGCAGCTGTTTTGAGGGAGCGCCATGAAATTCTTAAAAAGTTAATGTGCTCATTAGTAAGGAACATACACTGTGCAGTGGTATTTAGGATGTAATGTGAGATTTGTGGTATAAAATGAAATGATGACAGGCTAAAACAAGTATAAGAGGGCAGGACATGTTGCACCCCCTCTTTTCTTCCCCAGAAACAAAGTACAGGCATATTGGCCCATAAAGCAATTTTCTTGACTTAGTCTTAAAAGCTATGTATAGTCCTTAGTCATCTTTTATTTTAATTACTCCTTGGTTTTTGTTGTGGGAGAGAATTTGAGGTTTTCACACTAAGCTCCAGTTTCACAAGTTACCTCAGTTAAACTGTTCGTGGAACTCTTTAATTTTGTTTTATACACACACATATACCTATATCAAATTAGAGTCTGAAATGTATTTCAGACTTGATTTGAAAAGAGTGTGGTTCTAAACATTTTGAAAGCAACTGATAGATACCATTGTACATGATGACAGCCATTGTCTACTTTTGATCGTATATTGATTTTCATATTTTTTAATGATACTGTTATCTTTAGTAGAAATAATGGGTCTAATAGGATATTGCCAATATTTCAAAGTGTAATTTTTAACATGATTTTAATTTCACTGTATATTTACTCTTTTAAGATTCTTGAGACTTTTTAAAAGGAAGTTGTGGAATAATCTGAGAAAAATAAAATTTTGGTTTTGACTAGTCTCAGATTATCAGTAAATGACTTTAACTTGAAGTTTCTTAAATAGCATCTTTAATGAAGATTTCATAAACAGAATTACAATGTATTCCAGTTATGATGAACAGCACTTAAAACATCCTTTTTTCGTGATTTGCGTATTTTTTTATGTATGTGTGTATTAGAATACATTTGTAAGTTTATATGTAATGTTTCCAACCCCAGAGACGGATACTGATAAGATTTATAAACATACTGATAATAAAAGGCAATAATAATTAAAACTTAAAAAAAAAAGAGGTATTTGACTTATATCAGGACCGACTTAACGATGGAGTCTTCGGAATGGAGTCCCGTTGTAAGTCGGTGACTACCTGTTATCCTAAGTTTTAAATTTATCTGTTAAAGTTAATTATTAAAATAGTAAGTCCTTGCTGTGTACAGGAGATTATATTAGATTCTGTGAGGTGTTAAATTACGCACTTGCCTTTATGTGCTCATATTTTAAAGATGTAAGGAGGAGATTATAAAGTATCTTAAATATATTAATTAAGATTAGATACTATTAGAAAGGTTTTCGTTATAGACTAGACTGTTAGAATATCTTGGATAATTAGGGCCTAAAATAGGATAATGGATAAGAAGGAATTGATGTTGTGGAGGTAGAATAGACTCAGCATTTGATTGGGTATGTGGGAGGGAGGACATGGTAAAGAGAAAGGAGTGGGAGATTTAGTCACGTGATAAAACCCATCAGGTTTAAATACAGATATGTTATTTCACTTAGGGTAGGTGGGTATTTGTTTTGTTTTATTTTTGGTTCTTTTGATGTTAAAAACACAGGAAAGCCTTGGACAAAGAAAGACTTTGGAGAGTTTTTTCTCTGATTGATTACTAATTTCAGCTTTCTTCAGAAGCCTTTCTGGTTAGCAGTCAAACCTCTGGCGGCTTAGAGGATTAAGAGTGTAATTGAGCCTCTGATAACTCTGTGGCGATTGGAATATTGGGAAGACTAGTGATTTTTTACAAACTTAGAGCACTTACTGAGCTTTCTAAGAGAGCTGATAGCCCACAAATGGTTTGGGAAGAAAGAAGTGTTATTTATACACTGAGATATTTAAAAACATTTTCAGTTTTTTTTTTTTTTTTGTAAGACCATATAGGTATGTGGGAAGAACATTGATGACAACAATCTTCTCAAGATGTAACAGGCATGAGTTGAAGTGTTAACATTATAGTAGTCATTCAGTTTTTGATGCTCTGGGAAACAGCATTATTAACAGATCCTTTCCTCTCACCATTATAGAACATAGTTAGGATTGCCACTGTCTTCAATACATTGTTTAAATAATTTGATAGGCAAGAGCCATAAATAGTAATTTTTTCCTGCTAGCATCTTAACCATTACTTTATCAAGTATTCTACCTCACAGCTTCTGGATAACTGTTTATTGTAGCAATAAAAATGAAATAGAAGAAATCTGGTTAGAGAAGACTAGCTTTACAAAGATAGCCTTTTACTTTAGTTGCATTTATTTTAAGTAAAACTTGTACTAAGTTTACACAGTTAGGGTGTAAAACCTTTGTTTGATGGGTGCAGCTCACTTCTAAAATCCAGTGTGACCCAAATGCCAATATAAATGCCTTGCCTTAAGGATTTAAATTAGGGTATGATATTATTTATGGATACCTGGTGGCGAAATGGTTAACTGCTCAGCTGCTAAGCAAAACTGAAAGGTCAGTGCTTTGGACTCACCGGCAGCTGTGCAGGAGAAAAGACCTGGCTATCTGATTCCATAAAGGTTGGAACCTAGGAAACCCTATGGGGCAGTTCTGCTCTGTCATGTGGGGTTGCTGTGAGTCAGCAGTGACTCAGTGGCACCTGACGACAACAACGTTGTTATTTAGATAGCTAGACCCATGTTTACACATATAGGAAGCATCACATGTGTGTTTAAGTCATTCTACTTCGTATGTACGTAAGAAAATCCGCATTGTACAAAGTGCCTCCCCTGCCAAAAAGTACGGGAGAATTTCTTACAACTATAGATTTATATCTTGGAGATTGTTAAACAAAGTTTAGAGATTTCATTCTTTCTTGAGCAACATATTGTCTTTATAGCCGAGAAGATTGAGGCCTTGAGAAGGTTGTCACTTGTCCAGGATCACAAAGTGACTGTAGCTCACCACTTCTTTACTTCACACAAGGTTTTGATCAATTATTTATAAAAATGTTCTGTGCATACTCCTTCAGAAATAACACGTTCGTAATCTGCAACAATGGGCTCAAGTATAGCAATGATTGTGAGGATGGCACAGGACCGGGCAGCGATTCGTTCTGTTGTACATGGGGTTGCTGTGAGTCCAAATCGACTCGATGGCGCCTAACAACAACAATAGTGATCTCACATGTAGATTTTGAAGCTTTTTTTTTTTTTGAGTCAGGAGAGGTCAGAGGATCTTTAATGTTGCTAAACTCCGTAATTTACCCAGTGCTCAGTGGTAAAATACAGGTTTCCTTGATCAAGCTGGTCTTTGAACCAGAAGATGAAACGAACCCATTATAACAAAGCACCTTAATTCCCAGGGTTAAATTTTGAGAGCCATAGGTTTACTTTTTAGGCTTTGGTTAAAAATGAACAAAAAATTTAAAAAATGTTTAGATATTTGTGTTTTAGAGTACTGGTTTTGTAGTTGGTTATGTAATCTTGGATGTTTGGTAATGTGCAATGGTATGATGTTTTGGGAAAGCATCTTAATTACTTGTAATGTTAATGTGGAGCTTTGCAGTGAGTTAACCAAACCTTTCTTTTAGAAAAGGTGGCAAAAATTAGGAATTCTGTCTGTATTTCTAAGAAAAATTTTAAATATTTGCTTATTTTTCTGCCACAGGGAGTCAGAGACACATTTTTCTTCTGACACAGATTTTGAAGACATTGAAGGAAAAAACCAAAAGCAAGGCAAAGGAAAAGTATGTACCAAATACGTGACTTTATTTTGGTTGTAAGGTCATATATATACAAAGAATTGTTTTAGGACTGTTAGACAGTTTTATTTAGCTATGTCTCTGCCATTTTTATTTTTTAAAAATGGCTTAGTTTTTCCTGATTAGCATGGTGAGCCTTCAGAATACATGAGGCCTGTTTGACTTCTAGACCAAATAATTGCTTTTGAGTTTGTGTTTTGCTGTCAAGTTAGAATGAATGATACATCATTGTTACTGGTAACTACTAGTAGTTCATTTTGTAAAGCACATATACTAAGCAAAATCTGGTATTCTGTTGGCTTTATTTTTATTTTCTCATGAATAGTCAAATATAAAGCAAAGCAATAAATAAAATTTATTCTGAAGCTCTCTAAATATACAACCAGTTTAAATCTAATGGAGTAAAGCTGACAATTGTTTTACCCCTGATGTAAGTAATGTCAGTGATAAAAATTGACAAAGTTAAGTTCTGCGTCAGTAGAATGCAAGTTTAGGGTATGAGTGGGTAGCTTGAGGGTTATGTATAACTTGGTGAAAAGGTTAAATCATTGACTATGAGTGTGTTTAAATACATTGTGCAAAAGATGACTTGTTTTTATTGTTTCAACGTTCCCCCCCAATGAATCTAGTATTTTTATTTTTTCATGACACATTTACTTAAAAAAATTTAAGTAACAGAAGAATACAATGAACAAAGTAAAAATTTGCAGTAATCTTACTACTTAGAGGTAACTTATTATTAAACATTTTAACAAACATATTTTTATTCACATGCCTATGTATAAACATGCATATAGAGTTTTACTTAAATGGAACCATACTATGTAAACTGTTTTTTAATACGCTTTTGAAACTCATGGTATATTGTTCACAAAGTTCGTATCAGTGAATATAGCTCTTTGTGATTTTTTTTATGGTGGCATAGCATTGTATTTTATGTATAAAACATAATTTATCTAGTCCTTGGATATTAGAGTGTGCATAATGCATGTCTTACATAATTTTGTATGCTTAGCCCTTTAAAAAGGAGAAGTTTTGAGAAAGACAGAAAAGGAGGGTGGGAGGGAATAGGAGAGCAGGAGGGGGAGTAGATGTGAATAAAAGTGTTAATTTATCTAAAGACAGCCATAATTTTGGGGGGCAGTATACAGTTATTTGGAAACCCTGGTGGTGTAGTGGTGGAGTGATGGCTGCTAACCAAAAGGCCGGCAGTTCGAATTCACCACACGCTCTTTGGAAACCCTATGGGGCAGTTCTGCTCTGGCGTATAAGTCGCTATGAGTTGGAATCGACTTGACAGCAACAGGTTACGGGTTTATACAGTTATTCGAAAATTATTTTTTGTTAATCAACTTTTGGCTTTGATTTTGTTTACAAATTGGGACAAGACTCAGAGTGGCATCTGAATAGAAGACTCTCCGAGGTTTTTGTGCCACAATTTGGTTAACTATGTAGCCACTACTGTGGGTGAGGTGTTAGGGATTAGATCAAGGATTTATTATAATAAGAGCAACTGCTTTTTGACAGAATACTATGTGTATTCTGTGTGGAGCACACTAATAATTTTACATGTTATCTGATTTAATATTTAAATAAACTCTGTACATTAGCTAACTTCCCTGTTTTATAGATGAGGAAACATCCAGAGAGGCTTAGTGGTTAAAGGATTTGAACCCAGGTCTATCTAAAGGTGTTGCTCTTAATCCACTATACTATGCCTCCTACTAAACTCTTGTTTTTAGACATTTTTTTCCTCTACCAGATTGTTCCCAGGGTAGCATGTTTACTTCTTGTACTTCCCTTGTATTATCACTCTTCGCACATTGTTTTCTCTAGCACAGCATATCCATTGAGCCATATTAATTGTACTAATTAGTTTTCCATACCGACAGGGAATACTGAAGCATATGATAGATTAAGTAAATTGCAAATATACAGCTTCATGTTAATTAACATGAGCGTTTTATAGTTTTTCTAGTGTACTCTTTGTAGTTGATCTTTTCTCTCTCTTATCTCTGAAAGTTGTTCTACTAGGGACAGAAGCCTTTCAGTATATAATTAGGAATTAATGACTTAGGTTCCCAAAGACTGAATCTTATTAACAAAGTAATCTAAATCAACAAGTCTTATCTTTCAGTTGTTGGGGAGGTGTTTGAATTAGTTGTTGAAGAGCAGATGATAGGAGGAAGGACCTATGGAATAGAGTACAAAAACACACAAGCTGTTGTTAGTGGAAATAAATTTGTAGATCTATCTGTAGATCAGGGGTTGGAAAGCCTATTTTTTTTGCTTCAAACAAGCTAAGAATGGGTTTTAATTTTTTAAAGGGATGTAAAAATAAAAAAATAAAGAATACGCGACAAAGACTGCATGTGGCCTGCAAGGCCAAAATATTTACTATCTGTCCCTTTATAGGAAATTTGCCAAGCCTGCTGTAGATCATGGAAATTTGTGACTCTAGAAGAGGCCTTGGAAATTGTCTAATCCAGGGGTCAGCAAACTTTTGCTGTAAAGATCTTAATCAACCTAATTCCATTTTAGAAATAGGGACTTTGACTTAGGAAGTGGTTTGTTTTTCTTTAACAAGGTATAAATGCTGTGGGAGATATTTTATAACTGAGACGTGCAGACAACTTTTTCACTGATTTATGAAGCCCCCATCTTCAATACTGTCAACTTCTGTATAAAAGGGCTTCATTTCCATAGTATTCATTTATTGAGTTCTCATGATAAGTGTTTGAAGGAGGGCCTGGGACAAGAATGAGGTTGATACACCTATTCATATAGTTTAGAATTTTTTGTTCAGTGCACTGTAATGATTTAGAAGTAACAGAAATCAAGTTAAAGTGTTGAACAAAGTATAAACCACTTATTTGACAAGAGTTTTATTATTCCTGCTGCCCATTCCAGTCTGTACTCTTAAAGCAGCATAGGGGATGCTTGGAGACAGCCACCCTGGTTTATGATGCTCTGGGGAATTCTACGATTCTACCTTAGAGATCTTTTTTGCAGTGATTTTCAAACTTCGTTGATATTTTCAGGGCTTTTTATGCCATGATTGTACTTTAATTTTTTAAATGGATTCAGACCTGGATTTTGTATAAGTAATTGTTCCAGTTAGTCTTTCTATCCGATTTAGACTCTAATAGCATGGATTGAGCACCTTTTAACATATATTTTCTCATTTTAAACTGATGATATTAGCAAATATTTTTCAGACTTTAGTATGTGCTAGGTATGTTGCTAAGTCTTTTTGTTTTCATTACCACAGCAACCCTATGAGGTACGCATAGGTCTATCCCCAGTTTACAAATTAGAAAACCTCTCTGAAGCACAGTTTGTAAGTAACTTGCCAAGATCAGTCAGCTAATAAGAGGAGCAGAAATTTGGACCTGGAAAGTCTGACTCCAGAGGCTGAGCATGATGTCGTGTGGGTTATATGGTAATACAAATGAAAAAAATTGACACCACAAAGAGGTTAAGTGTCACAACCATGTCGTTTTGTTATAATGTATGGGCCGGCACACTCCTTTAGGTCAAGTTTAAGCATGTCATAATAATGTACCTTATCAGCAGTTTCTGCTGTAGCTTAATTTTGAACTCTCAAGGATATTGGTATACCTTTTTTTTTGCAGACTTGTAAAAAAGGCAAAAAGGGCCCAGGAGAAAAGGGCAAAGGTGGAAATGGAGGAGGAAAACCTCCTTCTGGTCCAAACCGAATGAATGGTCATCACCAACAGAATGGAGTGGAAAACATGATGTTGTTTGAAGTTGTTAAAATGGGCAAGAGTGCTATGCAGGTAATATTTGTAGTGTCCTTCCCAATTTATTTGTACTTTTTAAACTTTAGTGAGTTATATAAATTATTATATCCCTGATTTCTCTAATTCTATCTTTAAAATATATTTCTAATGCTACTTATTAGAAAAATGCAACAAACTAGTCAAAAAACGAGGGCTTTGTCTATTCAGACGCAAGACCTTTAAGCTGTGTCTTGAGTCATTTTCTGTTGTATTATGTTTTAATGACATGTATATAAATCCTGGCTATGAGTTTTGTTTCCCCTGAATTCTTATGTTGTTGTTAGCTGCTGTCAAGTAGGCTCCCAACTCATGACAATCCCATGCGTAGGGTTTTCATTGGCTGATTTTCAGAAGTAGTTCGCCAGGCCTTTCTTCCTACTTATTCTGTTATTCTGAGTTTATATAGCTTCCATTAAAATATTAAGTACTTTACCCATATAGAATTCTTGGTTGGGTGGCCTAATATATTTGATAACCACTTTAGTGAATTGAGTTATTTTGGTCACTGTTGTCTATTACAAATTTTATTGGTTGTGTTTATTTCTTAGGAGAAGAGTAAAAAGTCGGAGGTGTATCCATATCAAACGATCCTAATTATGTTTCTTCTGAGTAATTTTTTGACAATAGAAGCATTTAGGCTTTACAATGTAGGCTAAACCCGTATGGTTTTTAAAAATTAAATAAACACTATACTTACATACTTAATAAAGTTTTTATTTACTTTATAAAACCTATAGGGAATAGTTTTTTTTTTCCTTGATAGAATTGTTTGATCAATAAAAGATGCACAAGGATGGTTTATTGAGAACTGACCATTTAAGCTTTCTGTTATTAATAACTGAAACGCAAATCTTATTTATAAGCATAGTTATCTAAATGTGTGTGGTTTTGTAAATGAAAAAATCGTAATTGTGACTAATACAGAATTATCATACATGTAAAATATAAAAATAATTGTTGGTTGAGCTTTCAACAATTTTACAGAGCAAAGAACTTAATTGACACCAAATTTATTCATATTCTAATTCATCTTCATGTATTCATATAGGAAAGTTTGATTTTGTACAGTTATGATTAGGATGTGGATTCTACTTAATGTTTAATGTTTTTAATGATTATTTTGTATACACATTTGGCTTTTTGGATAGCTGTAAAATACTATATTACTGGATATGGTTTATTTAGTCATCGCCTGCTTAAAAGAAGTTAACTCCCTCTCTCCAGGTCTCCCTTTGGTTAATTTTATTAAAGGGATAAACTATGTCAATTGTATTATGTATTTCATTACTTTCCTTTTTTTTCTATTTTCCTCTACAATATTTTGTTCTGTGTAGTTAAATGCATTGATCTTATTCTGCTATCTTTCGTTTTTGTTAACATCAGAAATCTTGACATATCCACAGCTAATTAGGCTGTTCTATTTTTGTCCAGTCTGTAGGGTTTTTGCTGTAACTTTTTGGCTCATTAAATTTTTTTTAATAGGATATGGTGAGGGATAAGCTTTGTATTGAATTCTTTTTGTTAATGGTATGCCATTGTTTTAAGAATGAATATTTTCCTTGTTTTTGTGTTGCTTCTGGTTTGCCATGCATTAAGTTTACACTCTATGCCATTTCTTTTTCTTTTTCTAAGTGTGTTTCTCCCTTAAAAGGGGGAATGTCTGCTGTATCTCTCCATTGATTTTCCTGAATCTTTTTTCTTTCCACCTCCAATTCATTATGTGTACTCCCACTTGTGTTACCTTTCCAAGAGTGAAATTTCATTAAGAGAGTTCCTTTGCTTAGAAACTTCCAAGGCTTCTTCCTTATTCAAAAGTTCCAGCCAAGATTTCCTTATGGCATACTTGCTATTCTGTAGCCGTAATATGTATTCTGTCCCCAGTGTGTTCTTGTTTCTCTGTTTACCTGGAATAGGCTTTTCTTCCTCCCTTCTTATCAGATAGGATTGACTAACTCAAATGTCACTCCTTTTCCAAGAAGCATTCCCAGACACTGTCTGTTCCTCTTAAATATGTTTCTTACTTTTATTTTCTATTATAGGACTTAGCGTATTGTGTTACAGTCGTGTATATGTCAGACTTTGCTTCTAGATTGTTAATTCCTTGATCAGAGACCGGTTGTTATTCTTTTTTTGTATCCCTGGAATGTATTGAATTCAGTAATTATAAAGGGAAGTACAGTACTGGCTGTTGGCTTTAAAATAGTTAACATTAAAGGAGAAACCATGCATATTCCCCCTAGTTTTATGAGGTAGTAGATGTTGAATTTCATTAAGTTGTGTGCATAGTATTGGATGATTAAAATTTTAAAATGACACCTAGTCTGGAGTCAATAGAAGGCTGGTCTCAGCTGGAACTGGTGACTGGAGCACCTACAGATGGTCTTTTCTGTGGCTTTGGCTTTTTATAGTGTGGTGGCTGAGTTTGAAGACAGAGTTTCTAGAGGGAGTGTCCAGTTTGCTAGTGATCTGAGAAACCAATGCAGAAGTTGCATGACCTTTTATAATCTAATCTTGGAAGCCACATGTCATTTCTACTGCACTCTGTTCTAGGGAGAGGGACATAGACCCCACCTCTTAATGGGGAGGAATATCAGAATTTGGGGCTACGTTTTAAAGCTATCACAGTCCCAAAAGAATATTCTCTTGATATTTATTGCCTATATCATAATTGAGAATAATACTAAAACACTTTTGTAAATTTAGTTAACATACTCAAAGTGTTATAAAATACAGAAAAGGATTGACGTATAGAAAATGAAATAAAATTTCTGAACATCTCCAGTCAATCTGTCTGAGCCAGATAATTCTTTATAATGTAATCATATTATCTTTCTTGTACATTATTGTAAAAAGGATGTGGGGGCAAAAACAGCATGGGTGTAAACATGGCATGGGGGCAGTGCCTGACTTCTAACTGTACAAGGAGAAAGGAGAATCAAGACCAGCAGCCCAAGGCTCATTCCTGTGAGGTGGAGGTCAGGCATGCCTCCTCTCTCCACCTTCTTTGCTGATTCTGACACCAGATGTCCTTCCCATGGCACTCTGCTTCTCTGCTGGGTTCAATAATTCATTGCAATGGCCACATAGAACTCACAGACAATACTCAACGATCATGGGGTTTATTAGGGAAGTAACAGGTTACCGTTCAGGCTCAGGAACACTCAAGGATACAGTTCTTACATCAGGACAGCCTCTTCCCAGCCTTGCTAGGCACGCCTCTGCCCAAAGACACTCAGCTTTCTCTCTCATGGGCCTGGAAGCCCACCACGCCATCTCCTGCTGCTGGGTCTCTGCTTCCTTGGTGGTGGTGGGCTCTTCTCTTTCCTGCCTCTGGGTTGGCTCATTTCATGCCCAGTGTGATGGCAAAACTGACCAACCCCCTTGGTGGGCCACAATTACCGTATCACACAGTCCCGCCCAGTCACCTGTGTGGGAGTTACAAGACCATGGTGAGAAAGGCACACGAAAGCAATCCATTGCACCAAAATCACCTGTTTTACTTACTCAGTTTAGACTTGGGTTCCGTATTTATTGGTATGTAACTTAGAAACATTTTACCCTCCCGACTTTTAGTCTTTAATATTAGCTGTTTAGCATCCTAATGTTGTTGATTTCCTTTATTTAAAAATTATTTCTGTCAAGTTTATGGTTGCCTCTTCCCCCAGAAGAATAAAGTATTGTTTTTATTTTTTAGTTTAGTCCTACTTTCTACTTAAAAAATTGTTTTGAGATATAATTCATGTACCATAAAACTCACCCATTTTAAATGTACAATTCAGTGAGTTTTAGTATATTCACAAGTGCAGCCATTGCCACAATCTACTTTTAGAATATTTTCAACACTCCATAAAGAAACGTCTCGCCCATTAACAGTGAGTCTCCACCCCCTACCATTCCAGGACTAGGCCACTACCAATATAAGTTCTTTCTCTATAATTTAACTATTATGGACATTTCATATAAATGGTGTCTTACAATATGTGATCCTGTATGACTGGTTTCTTTGACTTTGCATAATGTTTTCAAAGTTCATCCATGTTGTCCCACTTATCAGCACTTCATTCCTTTTTTATTGCCAAGTAATATTTCATTGCTTGGATATACCATATTTTATTTATCTGTTTATCAGTTTATGGGCATTTAGGTTGTTTTAACGTTTTTGGCTGTTGGGAATAATGCTGTTTTGAACATTCTTGGACAGGTTTTTGTGTGGATGTATGTCGTCATTTCTCTTGGGTACATATACCTAGGAGTGGAATTGCTGGGGTCATTTGGTTACTCTGTGTTTAACTTTTTTGGGAACTGCTAAACTGTTTTTCCAAAGGGACTGCACCATTTTATATTCCCACTGGCAGTATATGAGAGTTCCAATTTCTCTACGTTCTCTCCAATACTTGTTATTACTGTCTGCTTTTTGATTATAGCTATCCTAGTGGGTGTAAGTGGTATCTCATTGTGGTTTTGATTTGCATTTCCCTCATGGCTAATGATGTAGAGCATCTTTTCATGTGTTTGTATATCTTCTTTGGAGGAATGTCTGTTCAGATCTTTTGCCCATATTTTTAAAAGGACTATTTTTCTTTATTATGGAGTTGTTAGAGTTCTTTATATATATTCTGGATACAGGTCCCTTATCAAACATACAATTTCCAAATATTTTCTTCTACTTTGTGGATTGTCTTTTCACTTTCTTGATGGTGTCCTTAGAAGCACAGACGCTTTTAGTTTTGATGATGTTCAGTTTATCTTTTTTTGTTGTTGTTGCTTGTGCTTTTGGTGTAGTATCTAAAAAGGCTTTGTGTAACTCAAGGTCATGAAGATTTACAGGTATGTTTTATTCTAAGATTTTTTAATCTTTCGCTCTTAACGTTTCAGTCTGTGTCCCATTTTGAATTAATTTTTGTGTATGGTGTAAGGTAGGGTCCAACTTCATTGTTTTATGTGTGGATATCCAGTTTTTCCAGCACTATTTGTTTAAAAGAGTATTCTTTCCCCATTGAATTCTCTTGGCGTCCTTGTTGAAAATCAGTTAACCATAATTTAAGGTTTTATTTCTGGACATTCTGTTCTATTGATCTGTATGTCTTATCCTCATGCCAGTACCACACCATCTTGATTACTGTAGCATTGTAATAAGGTTTGAAATCATGTGAGTCGTCCAACTTTGTTCTTTTTCAAGATTGTTTTGGCTATTCTGAGTCCCTTACATTACTATAAGAACTTTATGACCAGCGTTTCACTTTTTGCAAAGAGATTTTGATACAGATTGCATTGAATCTTTAGGTCAATTTGGGGAGCAAATTAAGTCTTCAGATCCATGAAGTGTCTTACTTTCTTTTGACTTTTATTTAGTCTTTAATTTGACTTTCTTTATTAACATAGGACTATGAGTGTTCACTGTTTAAAAAAAAACATTCTGTCTCCCTGACCCAGGCATTCACTTTTCATTTTTATTCCATTGCAGTGTGACTATTTAAATACCACATATTACCATATTTTAGCCAGAAAGAAATATGGATGTGAACTTTTAATGTTTTTTTTAGGATATATTTAATGTTATTAGCAAATAATAAGTAATTACACTTTTTAGACTTGTGTCTCATAGTTGAATTTCAGGTTCCTTGTAATGCAAAATAAATAGGAAGATTGATTTTCATTTTGTACTGTCAGGTGATTCTTTTATTCAGTTCGATTCTTTTTATTTATGCTTAAAATTTAACTTTAAATTTCAGTATATAAGCATGTATGTTAACTTGAAGTAACAGTCCACTTAATGTTGAATGCTAATGACTTTCATCAGACTTAATTGATTTTTAGACTATTATAAAAAGCTAATAATTTTATTTTCTCCCCTCTGCTGTAGTCGGTGGTAGATGATTGGATAGAATCATATAAGCATGACCGAGATATAGCACTTCTTGACCTCATCAACTTTTTTATTCAGTGTTCAGGCTGTAAAGGTAAGATATATTTATTTTGGAAGAAGAATACCCTCAAAAATAGTCTCTTCTTTTTTATTCTATCTAAAGAGATGTTAGCACAGTACATGGAAAATAATGCCAAGGTGTTGAATTATTTGCATTTTACCCATACAAAATGTTTAAGGAAAAAAAAGCAAAGAACAAAGTAAGGCAGAAGTCTTTTGAGATATTTGTATTCATATGTGAAAGTTATCTAAAAACGTGGCAATTTATAATTGTTATGTTGCTGTTATTAGATATATTTCCCACTTTCAGCATCTGGTTTTAGGAACAATGAAATGGATTAAGAAGGGAGGAGGAAGATAATGAAGAGATACAGGTTCAAATGGCAGGGAATTGTAAAGTTCAGGGAATTATAAAGTGCCATGAATGACAGTAAGTAAGTAAGTAAGTAGGTAGGTAAGTAAGTAAGTAAGTAAGTAAAGTAAGTAGTAAGATGTTGATGAAATTGCTAGTTGTAAAAGGTTGAGAAGCTCTGGTACTGGAGTGGGGATTTGTTTAAAGTGTTTTTACTTTATTTTAAAAGATTTTGAAGAAGGAGTGGGAAAGAACAAAATATGGAAATAAATGTCTTATGTAAGACAAAAATGTTTAGGGGAGACATTTAGCAGGGGGATAAAATTATATAAGTTGGGGAGTCATACATCCTGATCTGTATCAGTAAATGAGTGAATCAAGATCATGGACTGGTTCTGATCTGCCCTGTGTCTCTGTAATAGTTGGCCCATCCTTGAAATTCTACAAGATGCCCGGACAAATAATTTTTACAGAGTTTTCCAGGAGTATTAAACTTTTTTTTTTATGAAATTGGCCCCCAGAATGGGCATTAGAAGTCTGGAGGGAAGGTTGCTTAAAAATAGATAAAAAAAAAAAAAAAAGTTGAGAATGCCAAAGAACTTGAATGATTTAAACAAATCGGAAAGAAGAATCCAAAAAGCAATTTTATTTACAACTATTGCCTTTACTTCAGCAATACGCCTTTAAAAATACTGTAAATTGAATTGGTAAACAAGTAGCATTGTAAGAACTGATGCATTTTATTTGAGGTTGTTGGCAACAGTGAGTGCAGCATGCTGATTAAAATGATCTGTGTTAGGCCTGAAAGTTAGATAAATATGTTAAATTCTAAAATCTGTGATTATCATAATGCTACTAACTTGGTTAATTTTGAGAAAAATTTGAAACTGTCTTAACCTTAGAGTAAAGAGAGAGCTGCCTAGTTGATTTGACTGAATCTTGACTTCTTAGATAAAGGTGGCTGCAACTCAGTGTTAGAAAATTATTTTGCCTGCTCAGAGGGAATGTAGCAATGGCAACATATATCTTTAAGGTTCTTAGCTAGGTTGACTCTTTCAGAAAAATGAGATATGTTTAAATTATTTATACTAATGTCCATCTTTCTGGAGTAGAAGGGTACAAGTATCCATCTGTTGTGTTATTTAACCAAGAGCCATGTCCTTTCTCTTTACATTCTTTGAAAATTGAAGGTTGATTGTGGAACAACTAAACAAATTTTATGAGTTGAAATTCTAATTTTTAACTTCAGTCTTTCATGTCACAGCATAGGTTAGTCAGCTTTAATTTCTTAATTAGGCTTCTGAATTGTAGTTTTAAAACAAGGCCATAGTCAGGACAGTTTCCCTTTATTGGATTCAATCTTTTTCTGGCATTAATGTCTTTATAAACAGGGGCTTATTAACTCAACCTGGATATACTTTGTCACAAACCAAGTTGTCAGGATTTCTACGTATTGAAGGTCTTGTAAACTTAAATTATTAGCTAGACGTAAGGACTGCTATAATATTTAGTTTGCAATCCAATAATCTGCATAAAAGAAATTTATCACATAATCAAAGTTTAGGTCATTAAGTACTTTCAAAATGCACACAAAATAATTTTGATAAAATTATTTCATAAATGCATTAGAGTACATTATGAATGTACATAAATATGCTGAACATACTTTTTCCTTTCAACTGAGGGTCGCCATTATGAGCATCAGTTATTTTACAGTAATACAGTGATGTCTTCTGCAGCTGTTGAGGTGTGGAAGATTGTTGGCCCTCTGCTGAATGGCCTCAGACTGCTCTCTATTGTTATTGGTTCTACCACCAGTGTTGTTTCCTTCTTTCCTTCCTGGTCAGCTTTCACTTTTCTGTTTATCAATTTGTAACAGTCTTGTTTCATGTCGTCTGCATTTTTAAGGCAGTTAAGGCACGTTGACTCTGGCCTCAGGAGTAAGAATTCATGGAATTTGACAGCTCCTTTCCCTTCAAGGAGCCCAGATGGCACAATGGTTAAGTGCTTGGCTGCTTACTAAAGGTTGGTGGTTCGAACCCACCAGCCGCTCTGTGGGAGAAAAGGCTTATTAATCTTCTCCTGTAAAGATTTGTTGTTGTTGTTGTGTGCCTTCTAGTCAATTCTGACTCATGGGAAACCCTATGGGGCAGTTCTACTCTGTTGTATGGGGTCACTGTGAGTTGGAGCCCACCTGAAGGCACACAACAACTTTGCTTTTTACTGAGAGACCCTTTTCTGCTTATTTTTGGATTTCTGGCGTGTGAGATGGAGACTTGAGAAATCGAGCATTTGTCAAAATTTATTCCCCAGGTTTGTTTTGAGACTAATTTATATATACACAATTATTTCATAGAAAGTGTTTCAGGGATTGAGTTACTTGTCTTTGTCTTGCTTAGCCAAGTATACAGGACCTGGGTATAAAGTATGGGAAGATTTTGAACAGAGATCCATGACTCTAGATTAAAAACTCTTAAGAAGATTTTCTAGTATGTTTTTCTTTCACTAGTGAAATGGTGCTTTCTTCCAAATTAGGCGAGATATATATATATGTATGTTTTAAAGACTTATTTGGTTCTTTTTAAGGTTGTGCTAAGGGTTGTTCCAGGGTACCACTAGAAACCCATCTCACCTGGGGGAGGCAGCATGATGTAGATGTATAATCTTGGACAAATTGCTTAACTTCTCTTAACCTTAGTTTTCTCATTTGTAAAGCAGGGATCATAGTACCTTCTTAATAGGGTTGGTACCAGGCCTAAATGTATGTGAAGTGGCTGGCACATTGCAGGCCCACTGAATGTTAGTTCCTGTTCTACGACTTTAGGCTTTGCTTTGCTACTCCAAAAAAAACTCATTGCTGTTGAGTCGATTCTGACTCATAGCGACCCTCTAGGACAGAGTAGGCTGCCTCGTGGGGTTTCCAGGAGTGGCTCGTGGATTCAAACTGCCAACCTTTTGGTTAGTAGCTGTAGCTAGCTCCTAACCACTGTGCCACTAGGGCTCGGCTATGCTACTAGAGAGTCTTAAATTGCATACCCATGGAGAAGTAGCTAATGTATCAGTTGTTTTAAGTTTGGAATTGGAAAAGGGAGTATGAAGTTTTATTCTTTTTAAATTTTATTTTTGTTACTTATTTTTAGATATGCATATAGTATATACATATGCAAAACATAGCTCTGGTCTTCCTATACCAAGGCATTCTCCTTTTAGATGTTACTATACAGTATTTTGGAAACCCTGGTGGCGAAGTGGTTAAGAGCTATGGCTGCTAACCAAAAGGTCGGTAGTTTGAATACGCCAGGTGCTCCTTGGAAACCCTGTGGGGCAGTTCTGCTCTATCCTATAGCAGCAAGTTTGGTTTGGTTTGGTTTATACAGTATTTATGTTATTTGTTTTAATTAGACTGGCAAGCAAATAAATAATCCAGCAATAGAAATTCTGGTTTTTGAGAAATCCAGCTTTTATGTTTGTTGTTCTGATGCCCTATCAGTGGAAGTCCATGTACATTTTCTTCCTGCAGTGTCTCCTGCTCATAACTTTTTCCTAGAAATCCCTTTTCTGATGTTTGATCTCTTTCTGGATACTTCTTGTGACGTAGACCCTTCCTCCTCTACCTTCTCATTTCTTTAAAATTCTAAATGTCCTTAATCAGATACCTTCTTCATAAAACCGCTCTTGATCTCCTATTTTATGGTGATTTTTTTTTCCTGAGCTGTAGTATTTCTTGGCATTGCCACTCATTTTAGTGCATTTATTACATACTGCCTTTAAAGTTTTTCTTTCCTTTTTTTAAATCTTGATTTCCAGCTTGAATACAGGCTCCTGAAGAAGTGGGAACTTCAATTTACTACTTATACTTATTGGCAGCCCTTTTTGAGGTTGTAAGCATCTAGTTGCCTACACACAGTAAAATCCATTGCAGTCATATCGATTCAGACTTAGTAAATATTTTCTTGATCTTTTTGGATTTTAGAGGCCTTGCTTAAGTAAACTCTACCTATTGCTCTTTTCCCTATCATTTTTAGGTTTACATACAGTTTATATTAAAGGGGCAAAGGCTGTACGATATTACAGACATTAATAAAGTTAAGTCAGTTAGAAATGGCCAAAACTGATTGTGCTAGGAAGAAAGATACCTGTCTTGTACATATTGAGAGTGGTACAAGTATCATGATAAACATCAAGTATATCTTTATTAGGTGACTTCAGGCATCTTAGTGTTAGAGACCGATCTGGAACTTTTCTTTGTTCTTTCCATTTTATCATGTATTAATTTCTAACACTTGAAAATTTCAGGAGTTGTCACAGCGGAAATGTTTAGACATATGCAGAACTCTGAAATAATTCGAAAAATGACCGAAGAATTTGATGAGGTAACTTTATTACCCTAAATGTTTTGATAGTTTTATGCATGTTGATCCTGATTTACTATTGAATATATTGTTAAATTCTGAGTATTATTGTTAAATGGGTAAGAACTTTGGTCTCATATTTAATCTTGACTATCAAATGATGATTTTGTGATCTTGGACAAATTGTTGTCTTGACATATTTCATTATTTCTAAATTGGGGATAATTAATACTGATCTCAAAGTTATGCTGATTGAATTAAGTAATGCTTGAAAATTGCTTAGCATTTTACAGTGCCTGGTACAAAGTAAGAACTTGATAAACGGTATCTGCTATCATTATAGGCAAAAAATTAAAATTTCAAGTAGAAATAAAATTTAGAGCACAAGAACATATCCTGGAGTATTGTAAAATACAAATTTGGTTAATTTTTAGAAACCATGGAGCTTAGGCAAAGAAAAATAGATTGTTTTTAAAACCCCTTTATGTTTCAAATATGATTGATAAGAATAATGATAAAAATAGGTCAGGGACTTTTGTCTTTTTTCACAGCTGTATTTCATTGCCAGTAGTTTTGCTCTCCCAAAACTTTTCACCATGAATTTTAAAGTAGTAAACCTTGTCTCATTTGAATATTACTTGATCATTTTTCTTTTCTTATTCTGATGGAGCTTTCAACTATCATTCTAAAAGACAGACAAGAGTTGTTAAAAAGGCTTTGATAATCACTAAGTTCCATTAATCAGTCCCCAAGTAGCTGAGAGGTAATTAGGAGTAATGATTTTTTTTAACCTTTAGATATTAAATGTTTTATATGTATGTGTGTGTAATATAAAATTTGCCATTTAACCATTTTTACATGTATTTCACTGACATTGATTACACATAATATTGTACAGCCATCACTACTATTTATTTCCAAAGGTTTTTCATTACTCCAAACAGAAGCTCTGTACCCATTAAGCAATAATTCCTCATTCCTCCATCTCTGCAGCCCCCAAGTAAACTCTATTCTACTTTCTGTGTCTATGAATTTGCCTTTTCTAGATACTTAATAGAAGTTGAAGCATACATTTCTTGTCGTTGTGAGTCTGGTTTATTTCACTTAGCATAATGTTTCCAAGGTTCGTCCTTGTAGCACATGTCAGAATTTCACCCCTTTTTTACGGATGAATAATATTCCATTGTTTATTTATCCATCTGGTGAGGGACACTTAAATTGTTTCTGCCTTTTAGGTATTGTGAATAACGTATCTGTGAACATTGGCTTATAAGTGTCACTGTGTTCAGTTCTCTTGGATATATACTTGTAAATTTGGTAATATATTTAAGTTTTTGAGGAACTGCCAGACCACTTTCCACAGTGGCTGTAGTATATTATATTCTCACCAGCATTGGATGAGGATTGCAGTTTCTCCACATACTTGTCAACACTTGCTTTTTTTTTTTTTATAATAACCACCCTACTGGGTATGAAATGGCATCTCATATTGGTTTTCATTTGCATTTATTGAGCATCTCTTTATGTGCTTATTGGCCATATGTATATCTTCCTTGAAGAAATGTCTGTTCAAGTCTTTTGCCCATTTTTATTTGTGTTGTTTATCTGTTTTTTTTTTTGAATTGTAAGACTTATTTATATATTCTGGATATTAAACCTTTATCATCTGTATGATTTGCAAATCCTTTCCCCTATTCCGTGGCTTGTTTTTTCACTTTTCTTGATAATGTCCTTTTATATTCAAAAGTTTTTTAACGTAATGCACTGTAATTTGTTTTGTCTTTTGTTACTTATGCTTCTGGTGTCATATCTAAGAATCCATTGCCAGATTTAACGTCATGATGATTTACCCCTATTTTTTTCTATGAATTCTGTGATTTTAATTTTTACATTTAGGTCGTTGATGCGTTTTGAGTTCATTTTCACATATGGTATGAGGTTGAGGTCCAACTTCATTCTTGTTCATGTAGAAATAAGTTGTCCTAGCACCATTTGTTGAAGAGACTATTCTTTTTCATTGAATGGACTTTGCATCTTTGTTGAAAATCAGTTTGACTATACATGTATGGATTTATTTCTGGAGTCTCAGTTCTATTCCAAGGATCTATATATTCTTATGCCAGTAGCAAACTGTCTTGATTGCTGTAGCTTAAGTTTTGAGATTGGGATGTGTGTAGAGTAGCTTTTCTATTTGCAAGATTTTAGTTCTTCCTGAGGAAGCTACTGTTGTATATAGGGTTGGTTGGATAGTTTGTAGTGAATGTTTTAATTCTATATTGATTAATAACTGGCCTTCTAGGATCAGTTTGTTCAGTATTGTAAGTATCTTCTTGTACCTTATAGTCTTTATATAGTATATTGTTTTTTGAGCTAGGTAATAGTCATAAAACACCATATGGATAAAACTTAATTCTTCCTTGGCATGACTTAAAAAATATTGTTCTAATGACAAAAGTGAATTGCTAAAAATCTACTAAACTGTACTGATAAATTACCTTAAGTCTCTAGGATATTCTTGTCAGAGACCCTTACTTTAATGGGTTCTATATAGTATTAGTCTCTGCCTTTCTTTTTAGGGATGTGCTTGTTTCTAATGAGTTATGAAGAATCTCAGTTTTACCTCTTTGGAGAATGCTCCATCTTTGTGCAGAGGAAAACCTGAGCACCAGTCTTTTAAGGCTATACTACCTACATTTCAGTTTCTCTTTTTCTTTGATTGTTTATATCTTTTGACTATTTGATGTCTTGAAAATAATGAAAGTAATACACATTATTGTCTTTTGTTGATGGATAAATCATACATTATTCCATTAGGCTGTAGATGAGAATATGATTTCATCATTTTGAATCTATTTAAAAATATAATTTTGGTTTGATTTTTTATTTTGTTTCAAAGAAATTTAACAAGTATATTCTGTGCTTATGAGAGTAGTGTTTAGCTTTGGTGGGGGAAGTATTTTATTTTTAACCCCAGAGTTGTAAGTATGTATTTGCACTGGTTAAAGTGCATCTAGAATGTCCATTTTGGTCTCAATAAAAGATCAGAAGTGTTCAAAGCAACATCTATCTTTGCATAGTAAGTATTCTCCTGCCTACTTGGAGGATGATTGGATAGGAAAGGTGAGATAAAGGAGTCTTTTCATGCTTTCGCCTAGAGCATTTCAAAAACAAGTGAAATTTTGTGAAATCGTGAATTTTAAATGAAATTGTTGTTTCAAATTTTTGTTTTAGGACAGTGGAGATTATCCACTTACCATGGCTGGTCCTCAGTGGAAGAAATTCAAATCCAGTTTTTGTGAATTCATTGGTGTATTAGTAAGGCAATGTCAATATAGTATCATATATGATGAGTATATGATGGATACAGTAATTTCACTTCTTACTGGACTTTCTGACTCCCAAGTCAGAGCATTTCGACATACAAGCACCCTGGCAGGTCAGTATTTAGAAATATTTTCTGTGTGTTGCTTTAGACTAAAGATGAAAAAGATTCTCATTAAAAGATAAAGGAAATAATAGTGACTCAAATTAATTTCATTTTTAAAGTGACAACTAAGAAGACCCCCCCCCACCTCTTTCTTCACCCCGGTGAATTATTTGGAATGAGATGCTATTTTCTGTGTGGCGTCTGAAGGCATACTATAGCTAGTATATGATGATTTTCTTATGGGAAACGCACTCGGTTACTATGTCAGAGCAAGGGGAAAGAGGTGGATAGGTATGTGTTGGATTCTTGAAAGCTGTGCCGTCATGGAGGATGTTGACAGCAAACTTAGGGAGGGGAGACGTGGGATTGAGGCATCCGTTTTTGATATGTAATCTTGATGATGCTGTAGTTTGTCTCTAGTATGATGACCCCTACTGGATGATGTCTAGTCTTCTAATCACACTGCAAAAAGTAGGTTTTCTTTTAAATGTTTCTGGATAACTTTAGGCTGGGTCAGTTTTTTTTATCTTTAAATTTTAAGTGAAACAAGTCACATTTTTGAGCCACACATTATTAATTCTAAGGCAGTGAATTTGGTGTTGATAAAATCTTTTGTTTTTTCCTTCAGTTTAAAGTAAAAGTGCTGTCACTATTATTGAATATGTGTTGTTTGGTTTGAATTTGGAATAAATCAACTAGACTTTAGTTGTTATTATAGTAATCTAAGACTTAATAATAAAGTATTTTGATTCCTTCAAAAATTTTTCGTTCTCTGTGGGGATTTTTTTTTCCTTTACAGTATTTTCCCAAAGAAGTAAAGCTGTGATGAAAGATATACTTATGTTAAGTCCTCCATTTTTCAAAATAAAATGCAGACAATCTTCTTTATAGGTTTTAGATTTGAAGTCACAAAATATGAATGTGGTTTTATTTTATGAACTTAAGGTAGTGTTCAGTGTCAAGAACTTGATGGCTAAACTAAATTAAAGCATGTAGTGTAAGGTGAATAATTTTAGATCAGAATGATAAACTGGCTGGTTTGCTGAAGATGGGACATTGCCAGGAGCAGAAAATTGGGAAATATCTCTTTAAGAGAGTTAGTAGCAGCAAATTGAGATGTAGTTTCATTTTGCTGTGTTGTGGATTGCACCAGGTCTGAGAAATAGTCTGTGGAGTCAGCTGAAGAAAGGATAAAGTGATCAGGTCTTTCAGCTGATAACTTAAATGCAAGCAATGAGAGTCTCTTCTCTGGGAAAAAGATTGAGTAACAGAAGGTGGTGGTCTGGAGGAAGTCTTAGAAAGCACTTTATTGAGTGGCATTTTCACTCTGCACTTAACATTAACTTTCATCTAGGTGTAGTCTTCAGTTTCTTTATCATCTTTATGATGGTTGTTGTTGTTAAGTTGCCGTAGAGTCAACCCTGACTCCTAGCAACCCCATGTGTGCAGAGTAGAACTGCTCCATAGGGTTTTCAAGGCTGTGACCTTTCAGAATCAGATCGCCAGGACTGTTTTCCAAGGTGCCTCTGGGTGAGTTTGAACCCTCAACTTTTCCGCTAGTAGTTGAGCGTATAAGCATTTGCACCACCCATGAACTAAAAATTAAAGGAAATAACTGAGAAAACTTCAACATTTTTACCTAGTATAATTGGATATAAAGCAGTCAAGCCTCTTTTGGTTAGAAAGATAGCTAAATGACTGCTGTATTAACTAATTTACGAAGGAGGTGAATCATGGAGTCTGAAAACGATCGTTGTAAGGGCCATACTATAGCAAAGTGGGATTTGAGCTTGAAGTCTTGAAGTCAGATTACCTGGTTTGTAATCCTGGTTTAACTACTAACTGTGTAATCTGAGACAAGTTTCTTCATCTCCCTGACCTTCAGTTTCCTCATGAATGATGTGGGGATAATGCTTACCTTTGAGGACTGTTGTGAGGATTAAGAGATAACATGAAAAGTACTAACATAGGTAACTGACATATGGTAAGTATCCAGTACACATTAGTTGTTGTTTTATTATTACTGCTATTGTTTGTAGCAGTTGTCTTTTTCTTTTCTGTTAGAAGCAGAGCAGCTCATCTTGATGTTTTCAATTTCTCTTAATTAGATCTTAAATTGTAAAATTTTACATCTGTTAGACTAATCAACACTTTACCTTTTTGAAAATAGCTATGAAGTTGATGACAGCTTTGGTGAATGTGGCACTAAATCTTAGCATTAATATGGATAATACACAAAGACAATATGAGGCAGAACGGAATAAAATGATTGGGAAGCGAGCCAACGAGAGGCTAGAACTCCTGCTACAAAAGCGGAAAGAGGTAAACTTTTATAGTGAATATTTTTACTCTTAAATATATGACCACTAATTATGGTGTAACTTTGTTATTTCATTATATAAAAAATTTTCAAACATTTAAATTTATAATTTGAATTGCCTGTGTGTCTAACTTAAAGTTTTTGTTGAAAATCCATGCCAATAATACTTTACAGGTATATTTTCTATGTGTGTGGAGAAGTCAAAAGCGTATTTATTTGGCTTTAAGTAAGGAGTCCTGGAGTGTAGTCTCAACTGTGTGCTCCTGTACCAGTCTGACAAGTTCTCTAAGCCTTAGTATTATTCATCTCTACTGTGGAAAATCTCTCCTAACTGCCTCTCTCAGCTTGTTGCCACCATAAAATGAGGTGTTTCTCTTAATGTGAAATTACTATGAAAAATAAAGTATAAGTTATTTATGGCATCTAAGTCTGTTGTTTGTACAGTCAGAAACACTTGGTTAACATTAATGACTGACCACCAAATTCACCTTAAGGAAAATAATTTTTTCAGCCTTATGCTAAATAATAGTAACTGAGTTCTCTTGATATTGCATTTGCAATTGAAATTCCTCCTTCACTGGTGATAAGGTATTTTTCAGTCTGATAATTGTGATGTTTATTTTTATTTCTACTAGGCAGGGTCTGATGTTTCAAAAAATTAGTAATGCAGTCGACTTCAAATATTTGCATGGTAATCCATAAACTACTTGCTTATTTTTGTGAGGCAGGGGCTGTAATTTTAAATTAGGTATCTCTGAAATGTTTAATAATTTTTTTAAATGCCCCGACTCAAGAAAAGCCGGAAAAATGTTGCCCATATATCTCCCATGCCTAATTTTCATATCATTACACATGATTTTTATCTATTTTGAAGAATTGATAATTTAGCCCCTTATGTATGTTTTAGTTCTTGAAATTAAGACCTAATTCTTGGACATTAAGATTGTGAACACAGAATGAGTAGATATAGGTAAAAAGCTTTGACATTAAAATTTGTGTACAGATACAAGATATTAATAATTCTAGGTCATGGTTACATTTTTAAACATATTAGAAAGACAGCCTGTACCTTTGACTAATTTATCTTGCTAATGAATATAAGAAGTGAATGTCCTTGTTAGCATTATTTGGAAGTGCTAGGTTATATTTATAGGAAAAAATTTTTTTTCCAAAAGCACAGAATATCATCTGAAAGCTGTTTTATTCTTAGATTTTAAAAGAAATAATTTTCTCTTAATTCTGAATTTAAAATATATGTGAGTAGTTAGGTCAGTCAGATTTGAAATGTTTACTTGATTATTTCAGGTCAGTCTTACTTCGCTCAAAACAGTTTAACAGGGAGATAAATTTTTTACCTAATTTACTGTAATTTCTTTTGTTCTTTGAACAGCTACTAGTTAACGTAACTCTTCTTTTTAGACTATAAAGATCTAGATAATGAAATACTTGACTTTTTTATATAAACACATGATATATAATAAATGATATATAGTAATAATAGAATACTGAACAGATTTTTTTAGAGTCCTTTAAACTATGTAGATTTGTGAAAATTAAGAAAAATTAATCTACCAGCTATATAGGAAAAGCCAAGTCAAATATTTCAGGTATCAAGAGACTTGAGCTACCTGATATACAACAGCTGTTAATTTTTCTGTGTGGTTAATGTTGTCTAGTAAAATTAAAATTAGATGTAATCACCAAAACACTAGCTAAACCACATTTGCTTCTAGATGTTCTTTTGGTTATCTTTCTTTACAATTGAAAAGAAATGGTGTATTATTCTTTTCAGCTTCAAGAAAATCAAGATGAAATAGAAAATATGATGAATGCAATATTTAAAGGAGTGTTTGTACATAGATATCGGTAAGTGAAGGCAGTTTTTTTTTCCTCTCTCATAAGTAGCACTATGTAATTTTTGCTCTATGTAAAGTTTAGATATATCGTTGTTTAGTTAGTGTAGATTAGTGGAAAGAGTTTTAGAGATAGATCTATGTTAGCATCTTAAGATCTGCCACTGATTGAGATACTCTGGCAAGTTATTTAACTGTTTTGAACTTGATGTTTCCCATCGGAAAAATGGAGTAACACTGTGCTTGACTTGTAGCTGCCCAGCATATGGAAGGTACTGCTGTTATTGAGTCAGTGTACACACTGCTTGACTCCTTACCCTCTTTGCTTCCATTTCCCGTTATCAGTGGGAAAATTTGGATAAAGTGAGATGTTTTCTTTTGCTATTTTGAAAGAGCAGAGGAAAGAAATAGGTAATTTTACCACTATTTTCACTAACAGATTCTCTTAAGTGTTTGTAGCATTTTTATACAGCTTCTCATTTTCTCCACTTGGCCGTTAAATCTAATCAGTAATACTTCCTTTATAACATCTCCCGTGTCCATTCTTGCCTTTTCACTTCTGTTGTCACCAATTCCTTAGTCCGTTTTTTTTATTATTTTATGCCTAGAGATCATTGTAGTTTTCCTAAAACGTACTTTGTGTTATTCCTCTGCTCAAAAACCTTCAATAACTCACCAGTACCTACAGGATGAATTTAAAATAATTTAGTCTGCCATTCAAATCCCAGCTGAGCTTGGCCTCAATATTATATGTAACTAATTCTAACCTTGAAAATTTTGCTTTAGTCAGAGTAGTGTGCCTGGTGTCTTCTGAACATACCATGTTCCACAGGTGTGAGCAAAGGCTGGGGTATGGCATGCTTTAAAAGGTGGCAATGGGTTTTTTTTTGTAGTTTTATTTAATTTTAAATACTTAATGTGATAATTACGCCTTATGAAATTGAGACTGTAAGATTTTGGAAATTCAGGGCTGTGCTTCAGTTACTAATTTTTAATCCCCAGCGCTGGTGGTGAAGTGGTTAAGAGCTCAGGCTGCTAACCAAAAGGTCGGTAGTTTGAATCCACCAGTCGCTTCTTGGAAACGCTATGGGGCAGTTCTACTCGGTCCTGTAGGGTTGCTGTGAGTCGGAATCGACTCGACGGCACACAGCAACAACAACAACAGTAATACATAAGGTAGTGGTATATTCACAATAGATATGAAATATTTGATATCTTTTGAATAAATTGTTAAGTCCTGTGGTATAATATTACTGATATGTGTAATTTTTCTTTTTTCCATTCAGTGATGCAATAGCAGAAATCCGAGCTATTTGTATTGAAGAGATTGGTATTTGGATGAAAATGTATAGTGATGCCTTTCTTAATGACAGTTATTTAAAATATGTGGGTTGGACTATGCATGATAAGGTAAGATGTACCCTACAAACTTGTCTGTCTACACGTAGGGATAGCTGTATGCAGCTCTTCTTCTTAATGAACTATCTACATGTAGATATACCTGGGGCCATATTTCCATAAGCCTCTTTCCTTGATTCTCTTCCATGTGCTCTATGCAGAGTTGGTCTGTATCACATGAAGTCCTCTGTACTTTTGGAATCCAGGCCACTGATCTTAACATTAATTTGGATCATTTATTTGGTGGTGAGGAGGCATTTATTAGAGTAAGAAGAACCCTTGCTGTATTATCTACTGAGTGATATACTTAAAAAATATTATCTTCAATTTTGATTCTTCCTTTTGATAGCCATAACTGTCTTGGCCAGATTATGTTATAAACGCCTCTGACTTTTTTTTTCTTCTTACACTATTTTCCTCTTAGCCTGACTTTCTTCATTAAGCTTGAAGTTCCTTGTATATATTCCTTCCAAATATTACTTTCTGTAAAGGAAAGCTTACTATGAAGCATATTGTTATCGCCTTGCACAGTAGTTTTGTTCTGAACAAGTTTTCGAAAGATTACAGTTTTTACCTGTAGAAGTAGCAACCACAAAGGTATTTTAGTCCTAAACTGTATGTACTGATTCCCATTGTTGCATGAAGTTGATGGTTCCTGAAGAAACACTATCGTGTAGAACATAGTGAAGATTTTAAAGTAGAAAATATTGTATACATCTTGAATATTCAGGTTGAAAATACACAGTTTTAATGTATTTTCCTTCTCCCCCCCCCTTTTTTTTTTTTAGCAAGGTGAGGTAAGACTGAAATGTCTTACTGCTCTGCAAGGGCTTTATTATAACAAAGAGCTTAATTCCAAACTGGAGCTTTTTACCAGTCGGTTCAAGGTTAGTCTTAATTAAGTATCTGAAGATTTGAATATATTTTTCTCTTGTGTACGTTTTAAAAATATTTTTCTTTGTCCTTAGGATAGAATTGTGTCTATGACTCTTGACAAAGAATATGATGTTGCAGTACAAGCAATAAAGTTACTCACTCTTGTTTTACAGTAAGTATGTGTTGCATATTATTAATGTGTAAACATCTAAGTGATGCATTAGAGTACCAGGTTAAAATTTATTTAAGTCTAAATTTTAATAGGTGAAATCATGGAATATACACCAGAAGTTTAATTTATTCGTGTACTGTTGGGAAAACACAGATAAAGGAAACGGTTTAGTGAAATTTTAACTGAGCTAGAAATTTATGTGGTCCCATTCTCTTGGTTGGTTTCCTTTCCATTATAGTGTCTTTTAGATACTCTTGAGACAGAGTGAAAAACTTGAGTGTATTATATAATGTGTTTGTTATATTTTGTCACACTTACACAGAATGAGCATTTACTGAAATTTTTCTGTCATACTTCTCGTAGAACCTCTAAAAAAATCTGAGTTTAAAATATGTATTGCTGTGTTGATAGGTATCTTCGTCATCTAGTGCTGCTCTAACAGAAATACCACAAGTGCATGGCTTTAACAAAGAGAAGTTGATTCTCTCACAGTCTAGTAGGCTACAAGTCCAAGTTCAGGGCATCAGCTCCAGGAGAAGGCTTTCTCTCTTTGTCGGCTCTGGAGGAAGGTCCTTGTGATGCATCAGTCTTCCCTTGTTCTGGGAGCATCTCAGCGCAGGAACCTCAGGTCCAAAGGATGCGCCCTGTTCCCAGCACTGCTTTCTTGATGGTGTGAGGTTCCCATGTGTCTCTGCTTGCTTCTCTCTTTTATATCTCAAAAGAGTTTGGCTTAAGACACTATCCAGTCTTGTATACCTCATCAGTATAACTGCCACTAAATCCACTGTATTACATCATAGTGATAGAGTTTACAACACATAAGGAAATCACATCAGATGATAAAATGGTACACAAATTATACAAGACTGGGAATCATGACCCAGCCAAGTTGACGGATATTTTTGGGGGACACAGTTCAATCCATGACAATAGGGTTGCTGTGAGTCGGAATCAACTCAATGGCAAGGGATTTGTGGGTGGGTGGTGTGTGTGTATGGGTGTGTATGGGTGTGTGTGTGAATAGTGATTGCGTTTTTTTTTATATATATATATTCAAAAAATATTTATCTGGTACCATCTCTGCACCAAGTACTGTGTAGTATGTAGTACTGTTAAATACTTAGGAAAAAACTTTACAAGAAACCTGTTGTATATGAAAAAAACTTTAATGAGATATAACTAAAGGACATAAAAGAAGGCTTGAATTATTGGGTAGATGCACTTTTTACTTTGGAAAGCTTACTTAGGAAAACTCATTATTTAAAGACTTACAATCTCCTGAAATCTGTATATTTAACACAAACCAAATAATACCAAAATGATCTTTTTTGTAACAAAGTATGCTAATTCTAATGGTCATGTGGAAAATACACTGTGTAAGAGAAGCTGGCAGAATTCTGACAAAAAGTAATAAATGAGTACTAGCCCAATATGATTTTAAATCGTATTGTGAAACCATAGCAATTTTGACATTTTACTACTGGTCATGAGTAGACAAAGAGATCAGTGGAGCAGAATAAAGAATAAGAGAAACCCAAGTGCATATAGGAATCTAATATAGGATGAGAGTGACATTTCCTTTTATCAGGAAATAGAGTCAATAAGTGGTTTTGTGACAACTAAATTCTATTTGGGGGAAACAATAAAACTGGATCCCTATTTCATTTCTCACAACAAAGTAATTTCCAGACAGAGGAAATATTTAAATGTGAAAAAAGAAACTGTAGAAGTACTACAGAGATGAAAACTTGGGTAATATGACCGAGTAGGTTCTTTCTGAGCATGACATAAAACCTAGAAAAGATCAAAATCTTAATTACATAAAAAACTAAAAATATCTATATGGAATAAAATTCCATAAATACACTCAGAAAACAAATTGAAAAATTGGCCAAAATATTTGCATTAAGGGGATTAATTTCTGTAAATCAGTAAAAAAAAAAGAAAACAAAAACAAAAAAATAAAACCAGAAACCCAGTGGGATAATAGTCAAAAACTATGAACCAGACTGTTGACAGAAGTGGAAATGCAAATTTAAACATGAAAAATGTGCTCAACTACATTTACATTAGAGGCATGTATATTAAAATGAGACTTTTTTTTCCTTTACTTACTTGGCAAAGATTAAAAAAAAAAGTGTTTCATAATACCCTATGTTGTTGAGACTGTACTCCCATTGCTAATGAGAGTACAAATAAGTATAACCTTTTCAGAGGAAAATTTGGCAATATCTATCAAAATTTGAAATGCTCACAGTCTCTAACAGAATTTTGGAGACAACCTAGATGTTAACAGTAGTGGAAGAATTAAATTATAAGATAATAGCACCATGTATGGATTATCTCATTTAATACTTGGAACAACCTTGTGAGATGGCGATGGTTGTTATCTCCATTTACATGAATGGACGACATTGCAGACATTACGAAGAGGTAGCTCTAGATGTGTACTGATCATGGAAAATGCTTCCTAGGATATGGAACATTTTCTGGTAATTCACTTAACTGGGGACATTTTGAGTAGTCTATTAACCATTACTGTATTTTTCTTCTTGATTTTTAATTGGATTAAAATTATAAATATTATATACACATATTATAGAAATATTGAAAAAAAAAAAAACCTGAAATAAGAAAGTAATGCTTCTATATTTTTAAAACATTTCCCTCCCTCTTCCATAAAAAACTGTGGAAATCTTTCCTTACTTCTAAATATTTTTATGAAGGGTAATATATATAGCTACTTCATGTGGACTCAGCAAAGCATATACCTAATAAATGAAACTTGTCAGGAACATTGCTTTTCAATAAGTTAAAATGAGTGAGCTATTTCAGATTTATAATACTTTAACTGATTTTATTCAACATAGTTTTTCTTATAGAAAAACGTAAGTGGTTTTTACTAAAAATGATCCAGTATTATATATAGAGTAATTTGAATAAAAATACTTTAAACCTCAATTGTATCTACATTTTAGTTTAGTTTCTCTCTCCAAAAATAAATATTGTAGTATTTCCTTGGACATCAGACTTTTGAACAGAGCCTTCAGCAGATTGGAAAACCAAAAAGTAAAAAGGTCTGAGCTGCTCAACTAAACATTTAATGTTCTTAGAATTTTCTCTTCGAGGGTGGTCCTGTTAATATACATAAAATACTAAAATCCTAGTTTGTTTATCTCAGAGTAGATTAAAAACATACAAGGAGAGAAAGGGCTGCCAGAGGCCAGGGACCTGAATGCAGCCATTTCAGGAAGAACTGAACAAGATTTACCCTGGGGTGCTGTGGTTGATGGGCCTAATAATCACTGCAATACACTAAGAAAATTTGGTTAGGTTTACTGTGTTCTTTTAAAATAAGATAGGAGAATGAGTACTATGCTTTAGTAAGATTTTCCAGTGACAGATTGCAATTAGTTCTTTTGACACTTAAATCTTAATTATTTGGAAAATCTGCCTGCATTGCCTTTTATGGTGTTCAGTGAATGGCAGAGGAAGTACTCTTCATCAGTGTTGAGATAATTGGGGGCATTAGTATATTGTAAAGCAGTGATACTGTCCCTGTCTTTAATATTACTATGAAATGTGTAAAGCGTTCTCTGTGATTATTAACACTAAGCTCTTGACATACTGTCGTTTCACTTTCTACATTAGCGTCCTTTATTTTGAGTTAATTTCCGTTTAGCATCCATGTCACATTATTGCTTGTCTTCATCATATATTTGTTTATGGTCAGTATTGACTCTAATTTTACCCCCCCCCCCCCATTTATCTTGAATTAGTAAAATACTCAGTTCTTTTGTTGCCAAGCTATTAATGACATAATAATTAAAGAAGGTTGATTTCTGTTTAAAAAAATTCTTTTAACACATTATAAAAGTTTACTATTTTCTAATGTATGTAGAATTGTGAGATTATTAAAAAAATGGGTACTGCTTTTCATTTTTAGGAGTAGTGAAGAAGTTCTTACTGCAGAAGATTGTGAAAATGTCTATCATCTGGTTTATTCAGCTCACCGGCCAGTAGCAGTAGCAGCTGGAGAATTTCTCTACAAAAAGTAAATCTGTATTTCTCTTATTCATCTTCTGAAGTATGCTGTTATAACAGTAATTTATTTTTACATTTGATGATATATTTGATATATATATGTGAAACTTATTTTTTAAAAGTTATGCAGTACAGGTCAAAGAGACGTTTTCACGTTTTGTATTTCCTTTATAAGTTTAGGTTTTCCCTCTCCAGTATTTTTATTTACTTAAGTTAAATCTTTAAACGTAACTGTACCTCTGTGTTGTAATGGATGTTCTTAAAAGGATATTTAACTAAATCATAACATTAAGACTGTTCTCTTCCTAATTTTTCCCTCCTCTTTTCTCCTCCTCTAACTTCAAAATACTGCATATACTACAGATATTTAGTCTGAAGTCTGTTTTTGCATTGCTTTTAGAAAATATTAAGATTTTCCCAAGTACTTAATACAGTTTGACGTAAGGAGCCCAAGAATCCTATACTGTGTTTTTATGATGTTATTTAACATCTCAGATTAAGCATTATGTATAGCAATGTTAATATATGATCACAGAAAACATTCAGCAAATGTTATGTAATGGGTTTTTAAAAAGACAGTTTGAAACCACATGGACTAAACTGTATTTCTGTAAGATGTTATTAAAATGTTCATTTGGAGAGATGCAGTTATTAAAACGAGTAGGTGATGTAAAACATTCATACTACAGTTTTCTGATCATTGTTATAGTATTACTAAATCACTTGTTTTTGAGGAAAAAGAGCCATGCTATCCACAGAAAGAAGCCAATGCAAGTTTAGACTTTGGGGATTACTATATGAGAAGGAAAAGATATGTTCAGGTTTAAAGAACAAAATATGTACTATAGGTTTATGTGTATAAATGCTGTAGGTTAGTCACTTTTATGAGAGGAAGCAGTCACAAAAATGCAATAAAGTTTGTAAAAAGAAATAATTTAAAACTTAGTACAGTTAACTTGAATTTAGCTAAGGAGACTGAGAAGTACTATCAAGTATGAAATGAAAAATATTTATGGCAATTACATGTTTGATTGTATAATATTCGACAGTGTTACATGTACCTATGCGTGCAGCTTCTGTTAACTCCTTTGTTAGATGCTTAAATAGAGTATTCAGGCAGTTAAGTGTTTTTAACTGGGGAATAACTTTTTTTGTTTTTACAAAAGTACATGTTTTGCTTTGATAATAGGCTCTTCAGCCGCAGAGATCCAGAAGAGGATGGAGTGATGAAAAGAAGAGGAAGACAGGGCCCAAATGCAAACCTTGTTAAGACGTTGGTTTTCTTCTTTTTGGAAAGTGAGGTTAGTTGTGTTGTTTGTTTTATACTAATGCTCGAAAAATTTTACAGAAGGGGTCAAAATGATGTACATCTTAAAATCTCTCCGTAATGCAGTAAATGTGGAATAGAATGGAGATCTACCTATTCCACAAAAAAAAAAAACTTTCAAGTGCTTTGTGCTTTTAGTGGGATGTTCAAATTGTAAGTTGTAAGACCTTAATAGTTGGTACCTGCTATTGTTACTATTGTTGTAGATATGATTTTAGATTTAACATCAGCTCTTTTACATATCCCTTAAGTTGAAAATCTACATTTTTTGTATTCATACTATGTATCATTTAATCAGTGTTAGAGCCTTTAAAGTTAATTTTTTGATTGGTTGTTGCTAGTATATATAGCAAAAAAAAATAGCAATATAGCAAAAAATGTATATAAAAATACATTTTTTTTGCCATATTGACTTTGTATCCTGCAGCTTTGCTAAATTCACTTATTTTTGTAATTTGTAAAAAGATTATTTAGGATTTTCTATAATACACAAGCATGTCATTTGGAAATAAAGATAATCTTATTCCTTCCTTTCCATCATTTATGCCCTTTAGATTTTTTCTTGCCTTATTGAATTGCTAGGACTTCTGGCAGAGTGTTGACTAGATTGTAGGGAAAAGCATCCAATATTTTAACATTAAGTATGCTGTTAGCTATAGATGTTATATAGATATTTATTATCACATTGAGGACGTTCACTTCTGTTGCTGAAAGGTTTTTATCATGAATAGATATTTAATTTTGTCCAGTGGTTTTTCGGCATCTCTTGAGATGATTGTTTGATTTTATACTTCATCATATTAATAAGTTGATTTATGTTGATTGATTTTGTTTTTCAAACGTAGAACAGCCTTGCAGGATAAACCCTACTTGGTCATGATCTATTATCCTTTTTATATATTGCTAGATTCTATTTGTCAGTTTTTTTTGATGATTCTCCCTCTGTGTGCCTGAAGAGTACTGGTGTATAGTTTTCCTTATTGGAATATTTTGACAAACTTTGGTATCATCATGGTTATACTGCCCCCCTAAAATCCCTAGAATGAAGAGAAATTACTTGCTTTATGTTGAATTGACAAGTGAATATGCATTTAATATTTTACTCAATCATTATCACTTCCATTCTGTTAAAATAAATTTATAGTATGTTTTAGAATTGAGTAGTTAACTGACACTAGGTAAAATTTACACAGTAAATATTTATATGATCTTTTCAAAAAAATAATTTTCATGTTAATGTTTTAATGATTGTTGTGAGAAATGTTTTATGATACTACCTCGCAAGATTTACATATGTATATGGTAGTTTCTCCTCTGTATTTCTTAGTCCTTTCTCTTCCACTTGAAAGTTTGTACATGGTACCAACAGAGCTTCCATTCTTTTGAGTTAAGGCTGGTATGCTATTTGTCTAAGAGCACATTGCTCTTTTTTAATTTTAGTTACATGAGCATGCAGCATACCTTGTGGATAGCATGTGGGACTGTGCTACTGAGCTGCTGAAAGACTGGGAATGTATGAATAGCTTGCTGCTGGAGGAGCCACTTAGTGGAGAGGAAGGTAAAGACATTTAATTACGGCATTTTTGTTGTCTAGACAGTTTTGGACATAGATTTTACTCATTCCATTTGTCTGTCCTTTTAGTGTTAAAAAAATGGTATAAAATGTTGGTCTGTATATAAATTTTGTTTTCACAAACATGAAAATGTGCAAAGATATAATTGCCCTCAGCTTTCTTTAATTTTTTTGTATCTGAGTATGCTTTCTTTGCTCTAATGTGTGCAACAGTGATGAAAAGATTTGGAATGCTGAGGGGTTTAGGAAGGTTTAACCTTTCTGTGATACAATAATGGGATTGTCTTTAGTACATTAGGCCAGATTCTATTCACAGGCAGAAGAAACAGTTATGTAATAATTACAAGTGGCATAGAGGGAGACAAAATGGGTTAACTCTTTGTGTTTCCCCCCCATCCAGCATTAACAGACAGACAAGAGAGTGCTCTCATTGAAATAATGCTTTGTACCATTAGACAAGCAGCTGAATGTCATCCTCCCGTGGGAAGGGGGACAGGAAAAAGGGTATGCCAATGTATTTTCAGTATTGTAAAATGTATTTCTTCTTGTAAAAAAATCTTTTTTTTTTAATCATACATTTCATTTTTCAGATGACCTTTGCTTATAAATATTTTAGAACTAAACTTTAAAGCAGTAGGTTTCTACTCTGCCCAGTTTGAGACATTTTTTAATTTATTCAGTAATATACTTTGCTAGGTAATGCAGGAAATAACAGTGATTGACAGTCTCTGCCTTGAAGACTAAATATAGTGCACCCTTTTAGAATAGTGCACTTGGCTATTTTGCTCTCTTTATAGATTTGCTTTCTTTTAATATAAAATGAGAAATAAAACTAGATATAATTATTCATTAAAACGGGGAAATTCATATTTTCTGGAATCAGATTTTACTGTATTATTCTAAAGCTCATATATATTTCACATTTTATACCAACAATTTCATAAGCTTTCAAACTTTACCATGACACACAGTAAGAAATACATTTTCGTATTGTGACTTATCACAATCCTATATATGTATATGCGTGTAACAAACAGTACTGAAACTTACGGTGTGTAATGCCTTCGATTTTTTTTTTTGCCTCATTTTTCCAATTGTTAGTAGCAACTTATTATATTGAATTCATAACCCATAGGTTGTGGCCCACAGCCTAGAGTAGGCTGAAATGCTGCTCAATTCCATTATTATATAAGATTCTAAACTATGTTTCCTGCTCCTAACTGCTGCTTCTTCTATCCATACCTAGAGTTGGTCAGTCTGATTCAGTATTGATTGGTCCTCTAGGGCTATTGAAAGTTTATTTTGTTTGTTTATTTATTTATTTATTTATTTACCATATTTTCATAATATGCACATTATTCTCTTTGGTGTCTGTTTTGGGGTTAAAATTCTATAGTAGAAATTTTTGTATCTTTCGAAAAATAGTTTATTTCTTATTTTATATGTTGTAACTCTACCTTGAGCACTTAACAATATTAATGGGCTTAATACACATTTAAAAATATCCTTGTGTTACTTTAGGTGCTGACAGCGAAGGAGAAGAAGACCCAGTTAGATGACAGGACAAAAATCACTGAACTTTTTGCTGTGGCCCTTCCTCAGTTACTGGCAAAAGTAAGTTTGTTTCAATATCATAGTGTTGTTAAAAAACTTCAGGTTTTATTTGCTATTCCACACAAAATTTTATCATAATGTTTATATACCATCATTGTAATGTTTTTGACATGCTCTTTTTGGTTTTTGTTTTCCAAAGTACTCGGTAGATGCAGAAAAGGTGACTAACTTGTTACAGTTGCCTCAGTACTTTGATTTGGAAATATATACCACTGGACGATTAGAAAAGGTAAGATGTTTTCTATGTATTAAAAAATCCTGAAGACAAATTGTTCGCTTGGTTCATCTCATCATACTGTTTGAAATACAATTTTGTAACTTCTTAATGTGAAAGGACACCTATTTCTTATGTTTTTTTTAATATATTAGATCAGTTGAATTTAGAGTATAGTGCTAATGAGGCTTCGTCCTGTTGCTTCATGCCCATAGCTGTACCCTTCTTCCTAGCCATAAGTGATTATATACCCATGATAATTTATAGAACTTGAGGGTTGGTCACTGGATAATAACAGTTAAAAAAACCGAGCTAATATTCATTGAGCACTATCCCTAGGAGTTATTATAAGTTCTTTACATATATTAACACTTTATATTTTCACCACAGCCCTATGAAATAGTTAATATTATTCCTGTTAAAGCTGAGGAAATACGTATGGGTAGATCAGTGTATTTATTTACTCTGACTAGAGAAACACCTTAAAATGTACGTCCTACTGGTTGTAGCCACCACTTATCTGTCAGTTTGTCGTACTGTAGTGGCTTGTGTGTTGCTGTGATGCTGGAAACTATGCCAGAGGTATTTCAAATACAGCAGGGTCACCCATGGTGGAGAAGTTTCAGTGGAGCTACCAGACTAAGACAGACTGGGAAGAAGGACCCGGTGATGGACTTCTGAAAAAATTGGCCAGTGAAAACCTTATGGATAGCGGTGGAACATTGTCTGATGTAATGCTGAAAGATGAACCCCTCAGGTTGGAAGGCACTCAAAATAAGATTGGGGAAGAGCTGCCTCCTCAAAGCAGAGTTGACCTTAATGACGTGGGTAGAGTAAAGCTTTCGGGACGTTCATTTGGTGATGTGACACGACTCAAAATGAGAGAAAACAGCTGCAAACATCCGTAATTGGAACATGGAATGTAAGAAGTATGAAGGATGGGAAAATTTAAAGTTACCAAAAATGAAATGCTTGAAGATCAATATCCTAGGTATTGGTGAGCTGAAATGGACTCATATTGGCCATTGGGAATCAGACAGTCATATGCTCTACTCTGCCAGGAATGAGAAATTAAAGAGGAACGGGGTTATATTCATTGTGAGAAAGAACATTTCAAGATCTATCCAGAAATATAACACAATCAGTGTTATGGTAATATCCATACACCTACAAGGAAGACCAGTTAATACGACTATTACTCAAATTTACACACTAACTACTAATGCCAAAGATGAAGATACTGAAGATTTTTACAAACTTCTGCGGTCTGAAATTGATGAAACATGGAGTCAGGATGCATTGATAATTACTGATGATTGGAATTGAATGTTGGAAACAAAGATAGATCAGTAGTTGAAAAATATGCCCTTGGTGATAGACATGACATGGGAGATTGAATGACAGAATTTTGCAAGACCAGTGTCTTCTATATTGAAAATAGCCTTTTCAAAAAACAACATAAATTACAACTATCGCACCTGGACCTCACTGGATGGAATAAAGAATAAATCAAATTGACATCTGTGGAAAAGATGATGAAGTGCTCAATATCATCAGTCAGAACAAGGCCAGGGATCGACTGTGGAACAGGCAATTGATCATATGGAAGTTCAAGTTGAAACTGAAAAAAGTTAGAACAAGTCCACGAGAACCAGAGTACAGCCTTGAGTATATCCCACCTGAATTTAGAGACCATCTCAAGAACAGATTTGACACATTGAACACGAATGACCGAAGACCAGACGAGTTGTGGGATGACATCAAGGACATCATAAATGAAGAAAGCAAAAGGTCATTAAAAAGGCAGGAAAGAAAGAAAAGACCAAAACGGATATCAGAAGAGACTCTGAAACTTGCTCTTGAATGTCGAATAGCTAAAGCAAAAGGAAGAAATGATAAAAGAGCTGAACTGAAGACTTCAGAGGGTGGTTCGAGAAAACAAAGTAAAGTATTATAATGAAATGTGCAAAGACCTGGAGTAAGAAAACCAAAAGGGAAGAATATGCTCAGCATTTCTCAAGCTGAAGGAAAAGAAGAAAAACTTACAGCCTCAAGTTGGGATATTGAAGGATTTTATGGGCAAAAAATTGAATGATGCAGGAAGTATCAAAAGAAAATGGAAGGAATACACAGATTCACTGTACCAAAAAGAACTGGTCGACGTTCAACCATTTCAGGAGGTAGCATGTGATCGTGAACCAATGGTACTGAAGGAAGAAGTCCAAGCTGCATTGAAGACATTGGTGAAAAGGATCCAGGAATTGACTGAATACCAATTGAGATGTTTCAGCGAATGTGTGCAATGCTGGAAACGCCAGGGTATCTATGCCATGATACTTGGAAGACAGCTACCTGGCCAACTGACTGGAAGAGATCCATATTTGTGCCTGTTCCAAAGAAAAGTGATCCAATAAAATGTAGAAATTATCGAACAATATTAGTGATATTACACGCAGGTAAAATTATGCTGAAGATATTCCAGAAATGATTGCAGCAGTTCATGGACAGAGAACTGCCAGAAATTCAAGCTGGATTCAAAAGAGGATGTGGTATCATATTGCTTATGTCAGATGGATCCTGGCTGAAAGCAGAGACTAGCAGAAAGATGTTTACGTGTGTTTTATTGACTATGAAAAGGCATTTGACTATCTGGATCATAACAAATTATGGATATCATTGCATCGTATGAGAATTCCAGAACACTTATCTGTGGTCATACCGAACCTGTACATAGACCAAGAGGAAGTTGTTTGAACAGAACAAGGGGATACTGCATGGTTTAAAATTAGGAAGGATTTGAGTTAGGGTTTTGTCTTTTCACCATACTTATTCAGTGTATATGCTGAGCAAGTCATCCCGAAGGTGGACTATATGAAGACCGTTGCATCAGGATTGGAGGAAGACTTATTTACAACCTGCGTTATGCAGATGACACAACTTTGCTTGCTGAAACCGAAGAGGACTTGAAGCACTTACTGATGAAGATCAAAAACTATAGCCTTTAGTATGGATTATACACCAACATAAAGAAAACAAAAATCCTCACAACTGGACCAATAAACGATATCGTGATACACGAAAAAAAATTGATGTTTTCAAGGATTTCATTTTATTTGGATCCACAATCAATGCCCATGGAAGCAGCAGTCAAGAAGTCGAACGATACATTGCATTGGGCATATCTGCTGCAGAAGACCTCTTTAAAGTATTAAAAAGCAAAGATGTCACTTTGAGGACTAAGGTACGCCTGACCCAAGCCTTGATACTTTCAATTATCTCATATGCATGTGAAAGCTGGACAGTGATTAAGGAAGATGGAAGAAGAATTGATGCATTCGAATTATGGTGATGAATATTGAATATACCATGGACTGCCCGAAGAAGACACAAATCTACCCTCGAAGAAGTATAGTGAGAATGCTTCTTTGAATTGAGAATGGTGAGCCTTCACCTCACGTGCTTAGGACATGTTATCAAGAGGGACCAGTCCCTAGAGAAGAATATCATGCTTTGCAAAGTAGACCATCACTGAAAAAGATGAAGAGCCTCAATGCGGTGAATTGACACAGTGGCTGCAATAATGGGTTCAAACATAGCCATGATTGTGAAGATGTTGCAGGACTGGTCAGCATTTCACTGTGTTGTACATAGCGTCGCTATGAGTTGGAACTTCCTCAAGGGGAACCTGACAACCTCAACTGGTATTAAAGTTATATCTGAAGCATTTCACTGTAGGTATTGTAGTTACTGTTTGCCTATTGTATTTACCTTACTTATAATGATAAATTTTGATTTTTTCAGCATTTGGATGCCTTACTGCGACAGATTCGGAATATAGTAGAGAAGCACACAGATACAGATGTTTTGGAAGCATGTTCTAAAACTTATCATGCACTGTGTAATGAAGAGTTTACAATCTTCAACAGAGTAGATATTTCAAGAAGTCAACTAATAGATGAATTGGCAGATAAATTTAACAGACTTCTTGAAGATTTTCTACAAGAGGTACACATTAAAAGTATTTTTTTTTTAGTTGGGCCCCTCCCTCCTGATGATAGTCCCTAGCAGTATGTTGAAAAGATTTTCAGGCTTTTCCTTGTGTGACTCATCATGCTACTATTACTCCACCACCAGAATAGAAAAGTGGTAAGATTGTGTGACTTTGAGAAGGTGAAAGCAAAAATAACATATTTCCTGTTTTTGGAAAAATAAAAAAATTATTAAAAGAAGTGATCTGAGAAGTTTCCTGGTGTCACTTGAATAAGGGGCTATTAAGGAAACGGTGTTAATGGAACAGAAAAGCAGAGTTAGACTGTGGCCATGTAGCCTCAAAAAGTAGGGCTTTTCTTAATGTTTTGGCAGTGTTGGTGAGGAAAATGCCGTTATGGTCTTTGATGTTATAAAGCCTTGATAAATTGCTATTATAGTCATTGTTGCTTTTGGTGTTCCATGTATTGTTCTATTCAAGGAGACTCATTCACTGCATGACGTTAAATCATACTAGTTTTTTTTTTTTTTTAATTGCGGTAGTTGTATGTTCTGGAAATATATTTTTTAATTTTAACAAATCGTGCATAATTCTCAATCATTTTCTGAGTAACTAGTTTGTGAAAATATATCGATGTATAATTATAATATTCTTAGTTAAAATTTTTAATGTCTTTAGTTTCGGTTGAATATGATAGTGTGACTAGGACAAGTTTATTTAAAATCAAGCAAAATAATTGGTTAATTAAATTTAGTTACTTGGTGGAAAAATTAGATTTTCAAAACAAGTGTTTTTTGAGAGACCTGGAGTTCAGTATACTAAATTCAGTAGTGTAAAATTTTGAAAAACTTAGGTTACTCTCAGTTGGAAAGTATATTGACAAATACTGATACCCAGGAAGGGTAAGTACATCTTGTCTTTATTCAGAGGCTCCCCCCTCACCCCCCATTTACTTGTGATTGGTCTGAGTTGGAAACCACTTGACAGCAGTTGGTGTTCGATTGTGATGTCTCTTTCTCAGTAGCAGTGTATTCAGTGTACGTAGGTTTGTCCTTCTGTTTTTCTTGTTTGGGTATAATGTAAGTGTGATAACCCAGCTCTTGGGCCTTAAATTTGGCCAGATCATGGCATTGGATGACAAGGTTAATTTGTGGTTTAAATATTAGGTTATTATTTACTTTTCAAGGTGACATCACCATTTTGATAGCCTGAAATTTTTCATTTTGGGGGTTATAATGTTTAATATTATGTAATTAATATTTTAATAGGGTGAAGAACCTGATGAAGATGATGCATATCAGGTATTATCAACATTGAAGAGGATCACTGCTTTTCATAAGTAAGTTTAATCTTAAAGTTTCCAATTTCTAAATCTGTGGCAAAATCAAAATCAGCTTGGGTATTCTGTGGGATATGTTATGAGAAATCTTGTGATTTATAGATTTGTGTTCCACATTTCTTCTAATATTAAGAAAAAAGTACTTGGTATAATGTTTTGAATTGGGGGATGACTGAGAAATTACCATTTAACATACTTTTTTTATTTAAACAAAAATACATTTTTTTGTTTTTGTTGTCGAGGGACATGTTAAAAAGTTACTATATATATTTACTCGAATAGCATTTTGTTAACAGTAAAGTCCAAAATAATTTGGATGAAGTTTTACTTTTTAATATAACCTAATTCTTTTTTACAGTGCCCACGATCTTTCAAAATGGGATTTGTTTGCTTGTAATTACAAACTATTGAAAACCGGAATTGAAAATGGAGACATGCCTGAGCAGGTGTTTATTTATTTACAATTTGTATATGTAATTTTGATAAAGAAAGTTTGTGAGTTTTTAATTTTAACTGTATTTTCTTGTTCTTGTTTTCTAACAGATTGTTATTCATGCACTGCAGTGTACCCACTATGTAATACTTTGGCAGTTGGCAAAGATAACTGAAAGCAGCTCCACAAAGGTTTGTGCTGGTTCACTGGTGTTTTTATTAAATTAGATGTCATTAACTGTTTTCAGCAAATGTAGACATTTAATAAGACTGATTATTTAAATGAATTTTTGCGTATTTCTAATCTACTCTTTATGAACATGTATCTTTAAAAATAGTCCTGTTTATAGTTTAATGTGTATTCAGTGAAAGAAAATTAATATGGTTTGTGTTAAGTAGTATGGTTTTAAATTAAAAGCTGCTGTTCATGTTTGAAGGTTGCATAATATATGGCTTTTCATATTATTGGCAAAAGTATTGAGTACAGATGGAAGGATAGCTTTTGTAAATCATGACTGAGAGTCTTTAAAACAAACATCCACCTATTGGATTACATGAAATGAAGAAAACAAGCCTGTTGCCCCAGATCTTCTTATGCCCTGTTATTGTTTGGGATTACCTTGTTCATATTGTAGACTTCTTAACTGATGTTCCAAATTCATGATAAATTATCTCCTGATTAAGTATAATGTGTCAGGTACTAGATCATAGAACTTTTAAAACTTGATCCGTAATGGTAATCCTTGATGTTTTTAGTAATTAAACTAAACAGTACTGCCTTTTCCATTTGTAAGTTGGAAGCTTAAAGTTCGTTACGTTGTAGTAAGAGATGCTGCCTTAAGGTGTTCTTTGGGTGCAGTTTTATAAATATTAAGGAATTTCTAGGAGTTACGGAATTCGTTGCTCATCAGTATTTTCCTCAGAAAAGAGTCCTTAAAATAATGTTTGTTTTGCATAGATCCTCTGAAATATTTTAAATGCTTAGAATGTCTCTATGTATTGTAAAGATGCTCTTATATCCACAAATGAATTTTTTTCCCTTGAAAAATAAGTGTATCATTGTTGAAATGTTGGGATTTTTTTCTCTAATACCCAAGTAGAAGTTTATTGTACTAAATATCAAACTTGTAGTAGTAACCATGACCATATTAGTGTATATGATTGCTCACCTAAGTTTTAGAGACATTGAGTTAAAAATTAAAATGAGAAGAAAGATTATATTTTTTGGTAATGAGAAAAGGGTGAAAAGTGAATGTTAGAGAATAAAAAAAATTTCATGGTGAAACTTGATTGAGATTTCTTCACCAAATAGGATCTCCATGTTAAACCTGTTATTATATTTATAACTTGCTTATTATATACCAAATATGTACTGATATTCTGTCATTTGACATGCAGTATTAGAAGATTAGCCATAGGTTGTGCCTCAGATAAATTAATGTGGTTGGTCTTTATAGATCAGTTAAGTAGATGGGTATGTTAATTTCTTTTTTAAATTAACTGGTAAATATGTAGAAATAGAAAAATACAAGAATAACATTAATCTTTTTAGTAAGTTTAAGAGACATTTTACTGGTTTTTAAATTGGAATAAATAATACCCCAAAACTGGTTTTTTCCATTGTTGAGTTTTTTAATAGTATAACCAATATCCTACAAACAAGAAATCAAAATGTTATCCCTTTTTTACTTGCCATTTTCTTCCATTCATGATGAATTGTCTACCCTTCAGATTATAAAGTCAGTATAAAACAAATCTTTAAGCATTCTGGGGTAGCAGCATTATTAAAGATACTCATTTATAATCATAGAAGTTTTCTCATTCTAAAGGATCCAGTATACTTAGGATATTACCCATTAAAATACCTGATATTTTTAAGACTGCAGTTTGGTGAGATTTGTTTTAAAAAAAAAAAAGGTCTAATATCTTCCATGTTTTTTTAAGATTGTAAATCATTAAGAAATTTAAATGTAGTGAACGAGCAGACTTCAGTTAATATAGTCAAGTATATGACAAGGTTTTATGTAATTTGGAACATTGTAAAGAAATACTGAATGATTTTTTTAATACCATATTTTAAATCTTTCATGTTTAATTTTTTAAAGGAGGACTTGCTGCGTTTAAAGAAACAAATGAGAGTATTTTGTCAGATATGTCAGCATTACCTGACCAATGTGAATACTACTGTTAAGGAGCAGGTTAGTAATTACTGTAGATACTTTTTATAAGCAACCTTTATAAATCTGAACTAGTATGGAAAGTTTAAGTAATACTTAGATTGAACAAAGTAGAAGTGTATCTACTGATGTATATACCATGCTCAAAAAAAAGATTAATGCGTTGGGCTTGCACATAATATAATTGATTTGTTAATATATGAAGTTTATAACTAGCATCATATGTACCCTGCATATTGTAGGTATTCTATAGTGTTGTTTCTTCATGATACATTAGGTAAAGAGATCCATTTAAAACAAACGAGGTGTGTAAAATTAGCAAAAGTTATTATTCCTGAAAACACTAAGAATGTTCCAGATAGAAAAGGATGATGAGGTTTTGTCATCTCTGAAAATATTATCAGATGTTGACATCACTGCCGCTGCCCCTACCTGTCCTGATTAAATGAGTTATTTTTCCTTGTATGAAATGAGAATTTTTAATCACTTACCTACCCTTAAAAGTTTACCATTCCATCCACTATGCCTTCATGATTCTATTACTGCTAACCTTCTCATTCTGGAAATAGATTGTTTCCTGGTGCCATAGGTAGTTTTCCCATTTGTTAAATGAAGCTTTGTTCGTGGGACTAAGATCCTGTTCAGTTCTAATTCCTCAGTTAGAGGTGTAAGCTTTATTCAGCACATGTTTCTGAAATGCTTCAATGGAGATGTTTTGATAAGCAGTATATTATAAGAAATATTAACATGCTATAGTCAGAATGTTTATGGTGATTTCAAAGTTTTTTGACCATTCTATCAGGCTCAACCTCAGTAGTCACCTTGAGTGCTATTTGTGGTAGCTTGTGGTATGTTGGGTGCTGTTTATTTTACTTCATAGTACATTTGATTTTCAAATCCACCAAGAAGTTGTTCAAATATAGCCAGTTGTTGTTCGTCACTTATCTTTATTTCATTTTAAAATATCAAGACTAATTTTAACAAGATTTATTTGACCTTTTACAGTTATAATTTTACTTCCAGTGCCAAACGGTTAGTCTCTTTTCCTCATTTCTAACTCCCTTCTTCCTTCTCATACATATGTGCTTGTGTACACACAAATTAGAAGATATTAAAAGGCAAAGATCCAGTTACTGAATTTTGTGTCTTCCTTAACAAAAGTATGAAGCATATTACTATAAGTATTATTGCTGAATTATTTCCTATTTTAAGTATATAGTTTTGAACTGTGGCAATAATGGATGTGGGACTTGAATTTTAGTCCCTTCAATTCAGGTGAAATCAACAATGTTTTCGAAGGTAGTAAATTGAGTTTAGAATTACACTTCTAATGTTTTATGAGGACGAATGCACAGATGTAAACCTAGGACACGAAGTGTTATTTGATACATTTGTATGTGCCACCAACATTTTCAGCTTACTATTACGTATTTATTACAGTGTCAACACATAATTCCTTACAGATCACCTTGTGTAACCTCTTACATAATCTGCTGTTCAGACTTTGAAGATTAATTATTTAGTCGTTAAACAGCCTGTTTGTCAGTCTTCCTGATGGTTTCCAGGAATATGTCCTGGTCGACCCGCTTGACCTGCTGGTTCACCTAATTAAACATTGCCATACTTGTCATCTTACACCCTCAGTGTGTATATTGCCAAAGTTTTTGTAAACTCATTTATCCTGATAGGTGTAAATTATGACTATAGCGGTAAAATGAAGAGACTTAAAAGAAGGGATAAAAGCATAAAGAGAAAAGATAAATCTGGTTGGTTCCAAAAAGACAAAACTGTTAAGATCTGCTTTGTGCTCTGTGTTATAATCTGTCTTTCCCAGCTGCAGCCTTCCTTTTTAAATTTTCTAAATGAGTTTGTGGTGACACTTAAGATATATATTTTCATTACCCATCCCAATAGATAGTTAAGTTTTTCCATTTACTGTCTGACTGATCTTACCTGAATTACACTCCAGTTCAAACTCCTGGAAAGGTTTTTAATCAACCCCTGGGCTTAAGCTCCTTCAGATAATAATTTCGGCCTTATGTTTATTATGCTACTATCAGGTTTACCTGATGAGTAGTAAGCAGGCCACATCTGGTTATGTGTTTCTATACTTAATCACTGCAGCATGTTGACAATGAGAGTGCTTTATAAAAGTACCATAGACTTTGGGATCTCTCTTCAAATACTCATCTCTTTGAGTATATGAGTTTTTTTCCTCCCATAGAGCAAAAGAATGGTATATACGTTTATACATTATTTCATATTTGCAAATGCATAACCGGAAGTGTTGTGGGATAGTGTAGAGTGTGACATTTGGAGTCAGAAAACCTGAGTTTGAGTCCTAGCTCTACACTTTTTGGCAGTGTTAACATTGTACAAGTCACTTGAAGTTACTGAAAATAAAGAAGTAGAATGGTCATGAAATTATTTTGAAGCCAGTAAAGGATTATGCAAATATTAGTAGTCATTGTTACACAAATTATACTTCTCAACTTTAAAATCTTAGGAAAATACTTAATACTGATTTTTCTTAAGAGTTTCAAGTATAGAAAGTTAGATTCTATTTTTATGTTAAACATGTAAGTTACTTGGGGCAATTGGTGGTGAGAAACCTTGGTTTTATAGCATGTTTTCTTTCTTTTTTTAAAAATAGGCCTTCACTATTCTATGTGATATTTTGATGATCTTCAGTCATCAGATAATGTCAGGAGGACGTGACATGTTAGAGCCATTAGTTTACACTCCTGATTCTTCGTTACAGTCTGAGTTGCTTAGCTTTATTTTGGATCATGTCTTCATTGAACAGGATGATGATAGCAACAGTGCAGGTAATTTTACTGCCATCTTTTTGTTAATTCTATGTGTCCTACATAAATCAAATGTAAATAATAACAAGGTAAAGTTATATGCTAGTATATGTTATTTTTTTATTCTTAAAACATGAAACACAGGCACATGTTCCAGCATATTTGTGTCCATTTCTTATAGTATTGGAAGACAGTATGATGTCACAGAGCATAGACTTTGGAGTCAGAATTATGTTTCTTACTAGGTCTGAGCATGTTTTTTTAAATTTGGAGCTACTGCATAGAATTTCTGTGAGGTTTAATGAAAATTGAGAAAAGTGCCTAGTACAGTGCCTGGGCATAGGGCAGTTTCTCATTAAAATTTACTTCCCCTTACCCTTACTTGTTAATAATATCTATATTTAGGTATTCTGAGGAGAATAAGGTGTTTCTTTACAAAATGGCATTTTCGTTATATAATTTTATTAACTTAAAAGTTGATGTTTCGGAGTTATTAGTCAGTGTGATTTCTGAATATTAGAAGATGTTTGAAACTATTCTAAAATTCTGAGGCAATACAGAATATTCACTGCAAAACAATCAAATCAGTGTTTTCTGCCTAGTGTTTTCTCCTCACAGTCCTATTGCGTACATAGATGCCTTATTTGAATAAGAAGTTGTGGGGAAAAAAGTTGTATTTGGTGGCTTCTTTTTGAGTTTGTTTTTAATTTGAAGTTACACTTGATGGAAAATATAACATTAGCATGTGTACATACATATATAAACTGACAAATCACTGAAAATCAGGATCCAAATAAATATATATAATTCCTACAAAACCAAAACAAACTGTTGCTGTCAAGTTGATTCCAACTCATAGCCTAGGTATGCCTTTACTATTTATTTGTAGCAGTAGAGAGCTTTGTTCTGAAGTACTAAAAACCTTACCCAGAACACAGTTGAGATACCTAAAGTAGTCAAAACAGTTGTCAAGTTTCTCGCACTCAAGTTCTGTTCATCCTGTTCACTCTCAGCTATTGGTTTAGTTGCATCTTCTTTTTCCTCCACATTCATTTGACATTTATTGGTCAGCAGGCAGTATACTAGGGGATACAGTTATCAAAAAATGAGACAATGTCCTTTCCTTCAAGAATTCACCTTCAAGTGGAAAAGACAAATATATAAACAAGTAATTATACTGCAATGCGATAAATTAATAGAAGCATGTGCAAAGTGTTTTGAGAGTGTAGAAGAAGTTTCTAACTGGTCTGCAGGGGTCAAAAAAGGCTTTGTGATTTATGTAACATCTGAAATTGAGCCTAAAAGGTAAGTGAGACTTAAAAACTTCCATGGGAAAGATTGGTTGCAGTCCAAAAGCTGATACAAAATGACAGTTTTGGTATATAACCCCTTTGTTAATTGAGGACAGCCCCTACTTCATTTGACCATGGGCAGTAGAATGAGAATAAACTGGTCAGTACTGCTGAATTTTCTGAGAAACTTCCTGAAATTACCCACACTCTTGTCTCCCTAGAATTTGTTTCTTCCTAGTTAAACATTTTAAACTAAGTATTCCAGTCCTATAGAAGTGTATAAAATATAACATCTACATACCCACCACCAGTGTTTGTCAGATGTTGCCGTATTTGTTTCAGATTTATTTTAAGAAATAAAACATAGTTCCAAAAGAAACCCTCATCTATCTGTTTCTCCAATTCCATTATTCTCCCTTCTCTAAAGAAAACTGCTATGCTTTCCTGACTTTGCTGTTTATCATACCCTTGCGTTTTAAATTTATTTGACCAGGAATTTATGTATCCATTCACGATATGTAGTTTTATTTTCTGTTGCTAACTTCTATGTAAATGGTATTGTGTTGAACATTTTATTTTGCAACTTGCTTTTTTGAGTTTTAACATTATTTTTGAGATTTATTAGTGTTAACATGTGGCTACAGTTGATTCATCTTGACTGCTGAATATTGTTATATGAGTTAACCACAATTTATTTATCTGTTTTCCTGTCGTTTAGATTAGTTTCAATTTTTCCCTATTACAAATAATGTTACAATAAATATACTTGCCTCCTTCAGCACATGTGTGAGAGCTTTTCTAGTGTATACCTAAGAGTGGAATTGTTGGATTATAGTGTATGTGCATCTTAAACTTGACCACCCAAAACCAAGCAAACCCATAGTCGAGTCGAATCCATCTCATAGCGACTCCATAGGGTTTCCAAGGCTGTAAATCTTTATGGAAGCTGACTGCCACATCTCTCTCCCACTGGAGGGGCTGGTGAGCTCAAACCACAGACCTTTTTTGTTTGCAGCCAAGCGCTTTAACCACTGCACCACCAGGGCTCCTTTAACTTGACCACATGTTGCCAAATTATTCACCAAAGTAATTGTATTGTTTTACCCTCCCGCCAGCAGTATATGATAGTTTCCGTTACTTTTCATCCTCATCCAACCCCTGGTAGTGTAGATCCTTGGTTATTTAATTTGTTAGCTGACATCAGATTAGAAAGGGACAGTAAAATAGGGTCTGCTTCTTGAGGTGATGCACTGACAATACATGTAATAATCACTGTGTAAGGCCCTGTATGTTAGGCACTTCTAAATTCTTTAATCCCTGTGAGAGAAAAGGTGGCTAATTTTCGATAAGTAAGGAGTGGAAAAAGTAAATGTCAGAGTTCAAAATAAATCTTTAATATCTGGGTAATTTAGTCTATGGAGGAGAATGTGTAGGCTTCTAGTTCCTGAGAGCAGCACTAAACAGTGGCTGGAAACAAAAACATGTAGAAATCGTCTCCAATAATGACAGTCATTAAGAAAAGGTTAGCTTATGTATATAGTGTAAACTTTAAAGAGAGTAAACAGTATGTTACAATTCTAAAAGCCATTGGCTTTGACATTCTGGAACATGCACTTGTGATAACTTAAAACCATTTCTGATGGTCTACTTTAAACAAATTCATATGCTCAAAATTTGGTTTTAATTTACCAGCAGTTATCAAAGATTATTAGAGGCATTATTTAAAAAAACACTTGTTTAAAAGAACAGTCTTATTTTACACTTTTTTTTTTTTAATTGAGAATCTTACATTGAAGAGCTGACAGGATATGTGCTGACTATTCATGAAGAAGGAAATATATAAGTAGCTGAAAGTCATGTAAAAGGACTTTAACTTTACTTGTAACCAAAGGAATGTTAGTTAATATGAGATGGTTTTACAACAAAATTACTTGTTAAAAACATATCCAGAGGAAAATTCTTTACACAACTTCTTTATGTAAAAGGCTTCATCACAGTTTTATTTACAAGTAATTGGAAGCATTCCTTTGATAGTACTTGGAGGCTTCAGTGAGACTTCTCCCACTAAGAATTTAGAAATAATTCTGTTCTTTGAGAAATGAGTATCAAGAGCCCACATTATGGATTAGAGCAGAAATATACAATGTTATCTTAAAAAAGACAGTTTCCCAGGCCAGTCTAACAGAATATATTTAATGTCTATAAAGGAAAAATGTGTCAGTAAGAATCAGGGGTGAAGTGGGGAGAAATGGAAGAGTTTCTGAGAGCTGGCTGCATCCAGGGAAGAAGGAACCTTAACCGACAGCATTTGGATATGCAGATCTCATTGGCAAACTGTTCCTATTAGGGAAGTAGATCAATGTGTTAGACCAGCTTAGCCTGACTTCACTAACCATCAATTCCTCAATCTCACTCCATTTGTGCCTGTTCCATGCTCACCAAGCAACCTTCTGATTATTATTTGGTTTCACAGAAATTTCATCTGTTGGAATATATGGGCTGGTCGTTCAGTGAGATATTAAGAGTGATTATATTCGAGTTACAGTATAATGGGTAGTTTTAAATTTTATTTTAAATGTCCTTATTTTTCAAATTCTCAAAAATAAGGATGTTTTACAGTGAGAGTTAAAAAAAATAATTGGGTTGAGATAAAATACAGATGGCTTAACGTTTAGAACTCTTTCCCCAGATGGTCAGCAGGAGGACGAAGCCAGTAAAATCGAAGCTCTGCACAAGAGGAGAAATTTACTCGCAGCATTTTGTAAGCTAATTGTATATACTGTAGTGGAGATGAATACAGCTGCAGATATCTTCAAGCAGTATATGAAGGTAAACTTGAAAAATGGATAGCTGAGATAGATTTAAAATGTTTAAATGATAACATAGCTGTGTGACTTCTGCCACTGAATTTTTGAAATAGTGAATTGCTTCTCTAGTATAAAAGAAATGATGTTTTAAAATCTTTAATATTTTCAATAACATTTCCTCATATCTTCCCTGTTCCTTCAGTTAATGGACACTGGTTTTATTGAGTTCATTTATGCTTAAAATATTGGAAACTGTCTTAACTGTCACTATTAAAAATTGCGTTTGTGGTTTAGTTTAAGATAGGGTGATACCACTCCTCTGCTTGATACAGCATTAACAAGTGCTGTTTTAGGGGTCAGGAGACCTGAATGGTAGTTTTGGCTTGATTACTATGCAGCATGTGACCTTGAGTAACTCAATACATTTTGAAGCCTGAGTTTCTTCATCTCTTCCACTGTGATAGCTGAGGTTCCTTTTGGTTCTGCAAGTCTGATTTGATTCATAGTGAGTTATTAATAATTTTCATAAATATATGCAAGATTCTCCATTTAAGTTGCAGTAAAGAGGATATTGCTAATTGTACTAAGGAAATGTGACTAAATATGGTAAGATAATTTTTCTTTATTCCTTTCTCAAGTAAAGTCTTGAGATGCAAATGTAAACTTTTTTAAACCTTAGCTTTCGAGAAAATATACGTAGTAAATTTGTTAAACATCAGTTAATCCTCTCTTTGGAATATTTTGCTTCATGATAAAACTAGCACCATGGAACAATGTGAAAATTACTTTGGAACTTTGGCATGATAATTGCTAGAGTTTTTTTTTTTAAACTAAGATTATTTATAAAGTCAATTAACAAATTTTAAACTTCTAGACTTATATATTCTAGATTAAAGTCAATTTTAGTAACCATAAACTAAAACCAAACCATTTGCTGTCGAGTCAGTTGTGACTCATGGCGTGATTATCTTGTTAATCTCTGATAGTTGTTACATATCTATTTTGGAACAGGATCTTAAATTAGAAAAAAATTCCATGCGACGTGTAATGTAAATAATCTCATACAATAAGTTATCTTTTAAATGTTGTATACAGGTTGTTGTTTTCTACAAGCCAAAATACTAAAGTTAAGAATGGCACTGGAAGTACATATTCAGTAGCAATGAAGAACTTTTCAGACATGAAAGTAATGATTATATTAATTGTCTTAATAGTTCACAAAGAGTGTTCATATCCTTTGTGTTGCTTGTGAAAATCTGCATAACCTAATTATTATTTTATTCTGTACCTCTTTAACTTAAAATCAAGTCCTGAGCTTAATTTGATTAGATCTTAACTGTCTGGTATTTTAAGTTACTGAAGTAATCCCTGTGTACTTAGAAAAGATCTTAAAGTTTTGGTAACATTCTTTGGTACCATTTCTTTCAGGTCTTTGAAGGCATAATTTCCACCAAATACATGCTTCGTGACAAGCTGACATGACTAACCTAAACTTAGTATTATTGTCCAATAAATTTAAAAAGATACAGCTCTGCTAATTTGTGCAAATTTCTTTTCTAGTATTACAATGACTATGGAGATATTATCAAGGAAACAATGAGTAAAACAAGACAGATAGACAAAATTCAGTGTGCAAAGACACTTATTCTCAGTTTGCAACAGGTAAGACATTAAGAGTACTTACATTAACTAATACTTAATAGTCTACAAGGTAACAGAAAACTGGGCAAAGGATACAACAGACAATTCATAAAAATAGAAATACGAGATATTCAACCTCCGCAGTAGAATAAGAAGTGCAAGTGAGATTTATATTTTGCTTTCAGAATGGTAAAGTTGACAAGTCCTATAGCTGTCTAAGGTATGGGGAAAATGAGTACACCCATCAGCAGTATAGATTGGTACAACTTTCCTGGTAGACAGTTTGGCAATTTATGTAAAAATTTAAAACATATATATCGTTTGAGACTGCAATTCTACTTTTAAAACTTTATCCAAGATAGTAATAGGACAAGTTTGCAAAATAGGTGTACATGCTTGTGCATTTCAACATTCTTAAGTAGCAGGAAATCAGAACTGTTCCAAATATCTGTCAATAGGGTATTAGATAAATATGTAATACATCCCTGCAGTGGCTTTTGTGTAGCACTTAAAAATAATGAGTGTAGGTATATAATCAAAAGGCAAAAGCCATTTTCATTTTAGCAGTGGTGAGGCAGGTTTAAATTAGGTAAAAATTATTTGCTTAGTGTACCTGGTAGAGGCCAAATTTGCATCCAAAACATAATCCATTTGATAAGCTCTTGATTTTTAGAAATGTAGATATGAAAGTTCTTAATTTCATCGACAAATTCGAATAGTATTTATTAAAATGAATAAAATAAAATTTATAAAATAATATTGCTTACTGGAGAAAGTTTGGAAAATGGAAAAAATACAAATTAGCCTTAAGTTTTTCACTTAGGAATAGCATTTTAAATTTTCAATAACCTTGATCTTAGTATGCATACATATAATCCTAGTTTTTATAAAATTAAATCATATTGAACATTCTGTTTTGCAGCCTCCCTTTTCATACTTATAAATCAGGAACACTTTCACATAATCACTTTCCTCAGCATTTTTAATGACTGTATAACATTCCATTTTATAAATGTAGCATAATTTAACCAAGATCTCTTGTTTGATGTTGAGGTCTTTTCCAAATTTTGCCATTATAAATAGCAGTGAAACAAACATTTCTGTACCTGTGCATTGTGTTATTACTATCCTCATTTTTTTAAGGTAAAATCCTAGAATTAGAATTGCTTAGTCAAAGGGCATGAAAATTCTAAAGCGTCCACTACATATTGCCAAAAGTTTATCTCAGTTTATGCTCCCAGCAGCTCATTTCACTGTATTCTTATCAGTAGTGGGCATTATCTTTTTAAAAATTTGTTAATTTGGTAGTTGAAAATAGTATTTTCTTTTGTTAATGATGAAAGTTCTTGAAGATTCGTTGCTTAAGAATAAATAGTAAGAATATCAGCGTAGTTGTCTACGTTTAGTGGGCTTCCTTTTTCTTTATATGCTGTGTTAATATCCAGTTAATATCAGTAGAAGAGAATTCTGCCAAAACTAGCCTAAAGAGTTTCTAGTGTCAACAACTACCTATAGTCTTAATGTACAAAGTGCTGCATTTTAATTCATTTCTATCATGTGTTTTTTAAAATATGTGTTATAAAATATAGTGCTTTGTTTACTGAGCTCTTACTATATTAATAGAAAAGATGGTATTCTAAAAGGTGTTCATAATTCTTAGTTATTAAAAAAGACCTTAATATGCTTTCTTTCTATCCAAACAGCTCTTCAATGAAATGATACAAGAAAATGGCTATAATTTTGATAGATCATCCCCAACATTCAGTGGCATAAAAGAACTTGCTCGACGTTTTGCTTTAACTTTTGGACTTGATCAGTTGAAAACCAGAGAAGCCATTGCCATGCTACACAAGTAATCTCCAGATATTTTATTCATCTCTATTATTTCTTAATCATGAGGTTTTTTTTGTATCTAATCATTTCATTTGGAATAACCAAATGGATACTTTATGATTTGTTTACAAATCTATACCATATTCTCTTTTCTTGAGTTTAAGAACCAGTAATAGCAATATCTCAATTAACAAATGACTTGGAGCTAAAACACCCTTAATACGAAAGTCTGTTTTAATTAAAACCACGCAAAATCTTTATTAAATTAATGTGAAGCAAAGTAGCATGTATTTATCAGGCGTTAAAAAATCTCCTTTTCCAAAGCTTTTGTCATAGTCTCACTGCTAGGCAGAGAAATCGTTGAAGCTTAACTCCTCCTTTTTCTCAAGCTTTCTCTTTCTGGTTCTTTTCTCTATTTTGTAATGACTTTTTCCAGTTTTGGGCCACAACTTTTTATTTGTGTATTTTATTCCTCTTATGAAAATCGAAAATCATCTGGTTTTATTTTGGACATATAACTTAGTGATCAGTTACACTTTTGAAGTGTGGATGCATATTAGAGCTTTAACATAACCAACATTTATGTATTAATAACACCCTTTACCTCTGAATTGTGGATTAAAAATCTTTACCTTTGGGAAAATCAAGTGGCTTGAACTTTCTTTCATTGACAGTTCCATGCTTTATTTATGTCTCTTTTTCTCCTTCCCGACTTAGTTATAAAAGTGTTAAATGTCTCCCTGAAAATATTTTTCTGCTATTGTTAAAGTTAAGGCCACATCTTCGCCAACTTTAATTCACTCTCTCCTTTTACTTTGCTCTAAAACTCTCAAATTCATTTTATGCCTTTTAATACACTGGATGAAAATTTTAGGTGATATTTAAGGACCCCACATATGGGTAATGATTTTCAGAAGTAATATATGATTTTCTTTATGTAATAGCCTTTCTTCTTTCACTTTCCAATTATATCTGGATTCTTTACTAAGTTACAATTTTGATGAAATATAATGTTGAATTAATATTACTGTATTGCCACATAAATACAGTTTAAAAGGGCTCTGAGTGAAATTATTCTTAAAAATTTACTCTTAAATTGGTTGGTTAAAGATAGTCTTTGTTATTTTTAAGTTAGCCCTTCGTGCTATAGTAGGTCTCCTTTATGTCTTGAAAATTTCAGAAAATGTATTCATCATTATATGACAGAATTTGGGTTTATTTTCTATGGGAAAAAAGTACTGAACAAAGATATAGATATACCAAACCACAATCAAACTGAAGGCTAGCACCTTAATTCTGAAGGTTAGAGGAACATTTTATTGCTTGTGTGTATGGGGGGTGGGGGGGTTAAAGAAAGTAACAGTGGCATAAAATGTAAATATATTTGCTTCTTTTCACGCTACAAGCTTTTTACTCTGTATTCCTTGGATTAATTACATGCCAAAATAAAGATCTTAGCAGTGGAAAGAAATTAAAGAATTTTCCTTTCCAAGTTACTAAGTTTTTATATTGTAGTCCCTTAAATGTTTATTTAAATCTTTTTTCTCTTTGCAGAGATGGCATAGAATTTGCTTTTAAAGAACCTAATCCACAAGGGGAGAGCCATCCACCTTTAAATTTGGCATTTCTTGATATTCTGAGTGAATTTTCTTCTAAACTACTCCGACAAGACAAAAGAACTGTGTATGTATTTATTAGAAATGCTGTTTAGCTTTATTTTAGAATTCTTCAGAGTAATCGTTATACTTAGTTTCTCTCCCCTCCAAACACATGGATTAAAAATGTAGGCATTAATGCATGAAAACTTAGTAGTCCAGAAATTTTTAAATTTAAGTATTACAACTATATTTTATGTATAATATTCTATTTTAATTCTGTGAGTTCTCCTCCCAGTGTATTTGTGGCTTTAGAGGTATAACTTGAATACTTTATGTATTCTTATTTATATTCTTAACTTGCAACATTTAAATGACGATAAAGTTGGAACCATCCTAGTTAGTCTGTGTCTTGAGCTGTGACTACACTGGAAAGTGGAAGTTGCTGTTTTATCTTTTTACTTTTATTACTTTATCTACATGGCTAAATTAAGACAAAAACAGTGTTGAATGGAGAAAGCAAAGTATAAAACTCCTATGTTTACAGACGTAAATGTGTGTTAAACGTACACAAATATGCCTAGGGATGATAAATAGCAAATTCAGGTTAGTAAGTAGCCTTTGGGGAGGAGGAGTAGAAAGGATGATAGCTTCAAGGAAGGCTACTTTTCTGTAATGTTCTATTTAAGCTGTGTGGCGGGTACATAGTTGTAAATCTCTCTGCCAGTGAGTATATTTTGGCTTAAGCTCCTTACTTTGTCCCAGACTGGTAATAGTTCTCAGACTGGTAGCCGATCTGCAGACCACACTTTGAGGAGTGGTGTTTTGTACTGTTTTGTATGACTGAAGTATATATGATTACAAAGAAATACTGAATAATTTACACAAAACTAGTATATTTTGTAACTGATGTATCCTGTCCTTTATCTTTACCAATTCAGATTGATTGGAATTAGTCATTATTATGACAGCAAATATTTGAATCGTACTTTACACTTAGGTGATAAATTATTCTCTTCATGTATTGGAAGCATAATTTAGCCAATAAATTCACTGAAGTTAGTCTCAGAAGCCTGGAATTTGAATTATGGTTGTGTTGTTTACTTATTTTTATGAGCTTTGGTACATTACTTCTTGAAATTTCTGATTCTGTGCATTTTATTATATATAAACTTATCCCAATTAAAAAGTTGCATACACAGTAGTAGTTACACAAATACGAACTAAAACAATGAAGTACAATCTTTCACCCAGCAAATTAGCAAAAATAAAGAAGTCTGATAGTACCCAGTATTGCCAAGGATGTGGTGCAGTAAAACTTTTGTACGTTGCTGGTGAGAGTGTAAATTGATACAAGACCACTTTGTGGAACTATTTGGCAATATCTGGTAAAGTTTAAGTTTCTCCCCACCTCATGACCCAGCAATTAAACTCATAGGTAGAGAGCTAGAGAAACTCTTGCACATGTGCTCCAGGATGCCTATGAAAGAATGTTCACTGTTGCATTGTTTGAATCGGGAAAACCTCAAAAACAACCTAAACATACAAGAAGTAGAAAATTGATCAATAGATTGATATAATACAGTGGAAACCGTACAATAATCAAAATGAAAGAACAAAACTACATAGGTCTACATGGCTAAATTAAGACAAAAACAGAATTGTCTCAATGTACTGATGAGGCTAAGATTGAGTGATAAATAATATAATATAATATAATATGCCCATGCTCACACAACTAAGAGTTCATAGAACTGGGACTAGAATCCAAGTTGTTTGACTTCAGATCCTGTGTTCTTTCCAGTAATATGACTCAGGTTTGTTCTTCTATAGTAGACATCTTTGGGGGGAAAATAATCACTAACAGCCTACAGTTTTACTGTATACTTTTGGGAGAAAATGTAGGGTTATCAGCCATTATTCTGTTTCAAACTTAACTTTCTTTCCCTTTTAATTCTCATTAAATCACTAAATGTCCTTTACGATATTTATACCTTAAGATTACTGGAGGAAAAGGAAAAAACAGTGGCAGTTTTATGTATCAAAGCTTGTTTAATTGTTTCTTTTTCTTTTTAAGGTATGTTTACTTGGAAAAGTTCATGACCTTTCAGATGTCACTCCGAAGAGAAGATGTGTGGCTTCCATTGATGTCTTACCGAAATTCTTTGCTAGCTGGTGGCGATGATGACACCATGTCGGTTATAAGTGGAATCAGCAGCCGAGGATCAACTGTGCGGAGTAAAAAATCAAAACCAGCTACTGGAAAACGGAAAGTGGTTGAGGGCATGCAGCTCGCACTCAGTAAGAATATAGTTAATTCTCTTTATATTTATTCCTAATGTTTGCCAGCTGAATTGCCATTAAGGTTCATCTTATTTGGTGTATGTGTTGTTTAATAATAGCTTACACAACATGTCGTTAATATAATAAGTGTGCTGTTTTAAGCAGTTTATATGCATAAACTCGATTCTCACAACTCTGAGGTACATCTCATTTTTCAAAATGAGAAAACTAAGTACAGAGAGATTAAGTAACGTACCCAGGGTCATACAGATGTTAACTAGCAGAGCAAGGCAGTCTCACTCTAGAGCATCTGCTTTTTAATCACTGTTATATTGTATGCATCAGGATATAGACTCAGTATTATAGTTAGTCATTTCCTAAGAGATCAGATCATCTAGCTTAAGTATAGCAACAGATTCAGAAAGGTTGCAACTTCTGAATTTCTATGAAGAGGTCATTTATCGTGAAGAAATAGAAAGTACTGTCTAGAGGCGCAAATCTTAGAGATGTGAATTCGTTATGATACTTGAAGCTCTTGGACTCCTAACACTCCAGGTTTGGTTCAAAATGGATCTGGGAGCTTTGTTCCTTTTCTTAAGAGTCTTTAAACAAATTCGCATGGTTGTCAAGAATTGTTCTAGATACTACTTCTGAGGAACAAACTACCCCAGTACTTAGGGCATAGCAGTGACAGCTCCATGATGTCTGGCGCCTCAGCTAGGACAATTCAAAGGCTGGGGCTGGAATGTTTTGGAGGCATCTTCACTTACATATCTGATGCAGGCTGTCAGCTGGGACCATCAGCTGGGCTGTCTGCCAGAACACCTACACGTGGCCTCTGCATGTGGTTGTTTGCCTTCCTCACGGCGTGTGGCTGGGTTCCAAGAGCAAGTGGTGTCCCAGGAGAGAGGAAGTAGAAGCTGCCAGTTTCTTAAATCCTGGGCCCAGAAGCTGGCATGGCGTCACTTCTGCCATATTCTATTGGCCAAGCAGTTGCAGAGCCCAGATTCAAGAGGAGGGGACATAATCCCCCCACCTTAAAATGTGAGGAGTGTCAAAGAATTTTAGGGCTGTATTTTAAAATTGCTACATAATTCATCAGCCACAATTTATTATCAAGTATATAGTGTTAAAAACTTGATTGTTCCATGGATTGTTTTAGTATCTTTTGTCTAATAATATTAACTTTAGTATAATTTTAGATTTGGCTTATATAATTTCAGCATCCCAATCAATTAAAAAAAAAATCTTTTACAGTATCTGTAGCCAGTTGAGATAGAGCTGATGGGTTTATAAGAAATTAAAAGAAGTTTTCCTTCTTTGCTTTCCTTTTTTTTTTTTTAAAGTTTAGAAGTCATCAAATTAAAGGACGTTTCCTGAAGATCACTATAAATTTTAAAACGTTACTCTCATCTGAACCAATAGTTAATATTATGGATTTATGTGGGCCATTAAATCTCTTCTTTTCCTTATGAATTGGTATTTATATAACATTTTAAAAATAGATTATCAAACCAGATACTTCAGTTTTTACAGAAAGAGTCAGTACTCTCTTAGGTTTTTGAGAGAGCCGTAGAAATTGAGGTTAAATTAGTAAGTTAAAAGAATGAATGATAAGCATGTTTAAGTTGTCTTGGTCAGTGCAGTTCTGAAGACAAAATTGGAGCCTAAACACAGTCAAACTTAAAGGTTGATGTAATTATATCGCAAATCGTGAGATTTGTGTGTTACTATTATTAGCACATTACTGTTACTAGGTATTAGCTATTAGCACATTTTTCTTTTCACTCCCCTCTTAAAAACTTATATATGCATGTGTATAAATAATCTTCTAGGAAGTTTTCCTCCATATTCACATTCAGTTAATCAAGTGCTGTCAATTGTACCTCCCAAATATGTGATTTTAAAAAATTCCTTTTAATTCAGTTATACTTGTATGGAATTTATCTTTTATTAATCATGATAGCAACTTCAGACATTTGAAAAAAAACTCATGTTCGCAGGTGTGAAACATGTTCTTTTTTTCAGTCCAGTGCTTCGTGTGCGTATGGAGGTATTGATCCCTTGCAGTTATTACTAAGACCTGATCAGGTGTCTGCATCTCATAGATTGGGAACCACTTTCCCATTTTCTCCATTCCTGTTACCACTTGTAACACTTCTGGGCTATACAGTTAGCCCCTAATTGGCCTGTTTGTTCACCAGTGTTCCTATTAAATCCACCCTCCACACTGCCACCATATACTCTGACTAAAACATGTTGCTCACCAAATTGCTTCCCTTCCTTAAAACTTTCAGCAGGAGTTCCTTGTCACCTTAACACAGCATACAAGACTTTGCACAAATTAATTCTTATGTCTTTATCCAGCCTTATCTTTTTCCACTCTCTTTAGACTTTATACTCCGGGAATACCAAACTGTTAGGTTGAGCCATATGAAATTGTTGTTTTTGTAGGTCAAAAATGGCTGAATGTCAGCAAATTAGTATGGTCCAGTTACTGTTTCATGCTTTAGTCCTTTTGCTTATTTTTTCCCCCTCTGCTTAGAAAACCCATCACAGCTCAGCCAATATCTTCTCTGTTCTGATTTCTCTCATTGCACCCATTCCACTGGTGCTTACCTCTCTTCTAGCACTTACCACACTGTATGTATTTCAGATGCCTCTTTTTTCATTCTCCAAAAGTTGACTTTAAGGGCAGGGTAGAGACTGTACCTTGTGTACCTTTGTACCTCCCTGTTCCTAGCACCAGTGTGTGGAATGCAACTAGATGTTTGTTGACCTGTACTAGTTATATTAGACATCTTATTAGTCAAAATTTGTGCCTGAACTTCACTGCTGTTAATTTTCTTTTTCAGCTGAAGAAAGTAGTAGTAGTGATAGTATGTGGTTAAGCAGAGAACAAACGCTGCACACCCCAGTTATGATGCAGACACCACAGCTCACCTCAACTATTATGAGAGAGCCCAAAAGATTACGACCCGAAGATAGCTTCATGAGTGTCTATCCAATGCAGACTGAACACCATCAAACTCCTCTTGATTATAAGTAAGTACATTTGATAATTTTCTGTACTATATCTTTATTAATTACATAGAAAAAAGTTACGTTAAAAGAAGAATAAAATTCTCCTTGAAGCACGCAGGTAACATGGATGTTAGCTCAAAGACAACAAGAGGAAGCAAGGCAGCAGCAGGAGAGAGCAGCAATGAGCTATGTTAAACTGCGAACTAATCTTCAGCATGCCATGTAAGTGAGAGTGCCTTATTGTCTGAGTCTAGGAAGTTCACTAATTTATTTTAACATATTTTAATGTGTGCCTTACCTAAAAATTTCAGCAGACTCTCTAGAGTGACTGAGCTGAAATAATCAAGGAACTAAAAATTGCTCTTTCCAACAGAAAAAAAAAAGTCTTTTAAAGTTCACTATTAACTAGTTAGCCAAAGGACCAATCCTAGGTTGATCTGTTGGAAAAGTTTAAATATAAATCCTTGTTTATTTTGGTACACAGAATTATAGTCAAAAATCCAGTTTTGTTACATCTTAATTGCTTCCCCTCATCAGTTCAGGCTTTCATCTCTCACCTGAACTATTGTATTAGCTTCCTAACTGATTTTCTTCCCTCAAATCTCCCATTTATTTATCCCCTCATCAGACCCCTCCCCTCCCACCACCTTCCCCCACCACTACTTCATCATTCACACTGCCATTAAGAATTATTCTAGAATAAAAATTTGATCATGTAACTCTTCTACTTAAAACCTTTCCATGGCTCCCCATTGCCTGCAGGATAAAGTCCAAACTCCTTAGCTCATGGCATGCAAGACCCTTCAAAATATGACCCTTCCTACATTTTAGCGTCATATCCCATTCCCTGGCAACTGATAAAGTCATCGTAAAAGAACAAGCTCAGGTGTCACATGAAGCTGCAGTCATCTATGCTCCCATAACACTTTGTATATTGATATTTCTTACAGCATTTATCATGTGGTATTGTAATTATTTGTTTATGAGTTTGTCCCTTTCACTAGACTGTGAGCTCCTCAAGGGCAGGGACCACATTCATTGCTTGTCAGTGCTTGGCACATAAAAGGTGCTCGGTAAATGTTCATTGAATGGTTAAATGTTCAGTGCTTTAAAATTTTGTAGTTTAACTTTCAGATACTTTGATTTTACTGGAATCTGTATGACAACTTTATAAATCTTTCTGAAATCTTCATTAGCTTTGACTCTTAAAGAAGTGTCAGACAGGCAGTCTTTAGATAATGTTTTTCGTGTCTTGGTTGGTATAAAGGGGAAGGTATGATGCTTTTGATTAAGTTTTTAAGTTTGAAAGCTTTGAACTTGTAAAAATGTGATACATGTTTTAATACTAGGCGATAGTAATGTTAAACCCTCTCCCTTTTAAAAAAAAATTTATATATTTTTTAAATGATAAAAGTTTCACTTATTTTTTTCTTGAGAAATGGTCATTTACCACGAGTGGTAACCTACATAGATTCACTTTAGTTACCTCCAGAAAGGTATTAAGAATGTCTGGAGACAAAGTATTCTCTATTACACGTATGTATTCTGATCCTAACTTGGCTAACATGGTCATCATCTGTAATACCACTTGTTTCTCTCCTCTTTTCTCAGTTTCTATGGCCACATTCCCCTTAATATTTGTTTTTATTTCATACTGAATTCTACAGCTGATTTCTTGGCATCTAACCAGACACCAGCCCAGAAATTCGAGAATTCTGCCATGCAATCATTTGGTCCATATCTCTCCCCTGGAGACTTTCCACCGGTTCACAAGATTTCCTCCACAGCATTTCATTACACAGTACCATTTTTCATTATATTTTGGTTTGCAGTTCATTTTAGTTCCCAATTATAGGTAAACTCCCCCCAGGCAACTCCAAGGGATTATCCCAGTAAAACAATTATCACCAGAGATTCTTTTGGTTGTTGTATCATAAGTGGTTTATTGCCTGGTACTATAAAGCATTTTTGTTTTGCAGAAAGTTTTCTGTAATGGTGTTTTTTTCCCCCATAGTTCATATCACATATATCTTTCTCATACTCCAAACGAAAGGCAGAATGGATTTCTGGTTTTCCATAACATGGACTGTAAAGCACACATATTCCCATCGCAGTTGTCTCCACCAAATACAGTAAAACTGTCTTTTATTATTCAGAACTTTTAGGAAATAAGGACCAGTTGTCAACACATTTTTCTTCCCCACTAGACGAAGCTTGAAAGTTCTTTCTATTTTTATATCTTTTAAGACCCAGCATAATATCATGTAAGTTGTAAGCATTCAATAAATAATTGATTTGTTTTGTTTGTTTTTGGAAAGTTGGCCAATGTGGTGAGCCTGTCACACTTAATTTCACTATTATATGTTGACTATTTTATGCTGATCTGGACTAATTTGTGAACTTGAGTTTATTCTCTATAATCATGTGATAACATACAGAGTTTTTGGTCTTAATTTTACTTTCCCATATATATCGTAGGTTTGCATTTTATAGGGCACAGAATGCAAGTTCCAGTATTCTGAGGCAGAATTATCTTATTTTCGGTATTTCCTCATAGCTAGCATTTGATGCATACATGCTTCTATTGCAGTATTTATCACATTTTGTCATAAGTGTTTACTTCTGTTTCCCATAGTAGATTGTGAGCTCCTTGAGGGCAGGAACCATATATCGTTTTCATCTTTTTTTGCATCCATAGGGCACAGTGTACACCTAGCACATAGTAGGCACTGAGTGAATGAGTGAGTGAGTGCCTGGTATTCATTAGGTACTGAATGAATGAGTGAGTGATTGGGTGAAATTAACATTATTTACTGATGAAGATAATATGTATTTGGAGAATGTTATTTTCTTTGGTCTCTGTTTTATGTTTGTTTATTAATTTGTACCCTGCCTACTTTCAAAAAGGATTTGAGGTATCTTGTATGTTCCCATGTGGGAATTTCTCATTGAACTTGTATATGGGATATCAGAACTATTAAGCTAAATGTCTTAAAATAATGTAGGATAAACATAACTCCTTAGCATTTTTAGACAAGTGAACATTGGGGTTTTGACATCACTGATGACATGATCAATGCCTAATCATTCTCCCTGACCTTTAATTCCATCATTTTCCATTAAAATTGAGTATAGAGAGCCACATAGTTGCTGCCAGTGTATTAATAGCTACCACATTAGTTCAGATCTTGACCTTGTTTTGTATTTCTCTAGTCGGCGTGGTACAAGCCTAATGGAAGATGATGAAGAGCCAATTGTTGAAGATGTTATGATGTCCTCAGAAGGGAGGATTGAGGATCTTAACGAGGGAATGGATTTTGATACCATGGATATAGACTTGGTAAGAAGCTTAATGATTTCTGTAAGATTTTCGTTTTATATTATTTGGAAATTAAGTTGGGGAGTCTTATACATGTCTATTAGAGGAGAGAAATATTTGCCATGAAAAATAAGTTTTGAAAAAAAATTTAAATAGTTGCCAGGTGTTTAGGTATATGAGAAGGGATTGAGGAGAGAGGGTGGTGAGTATGGTGAGTGTGGTAGATCCTAGGTTAAGGTGATGAAAATAGCATGTTTGCCTTTGAGGTTAATTTAGGAATATATAAATTTAAAGTATATATTTTACTGTACATTATATCATATTGACCATGAAAATAAAATACTTCATGGCATGAAGTTTTTCAGAAATATTTCATGGAGATGTACTAAGTATCACATCACCTTACAATTTTCTATTTATTTATCATTATCAAAATGTTACAGAGTGTTGAGTTCAGCACTACCCTGTTATTGAGACACAGTTCCATATCAGATAGTAAAGTAAAATTGCATAAACTTTGGAAGAATATAAGCAAATATATGTAATAGTATGTTCTTTATTAATATAGTAGTTACATCAGATATATTATTAGGACTTTATAAGCATACAAAGTGCTTCCACATACCTAACTTTGCCACATATCTCACTCAACTTAGTGAGCTAATTTAAGTCGATTGAGGATATTAAAGCTCAGGCAGTTACCTTATCCAAGGAGACAAAACCAGGAAGCAGTAAAGCTGAGACTATAAGCCAGTTCTTCTGATTCTACTTTTTAGTATACCACGGTGTATCTCTAGTACAGTTTGGTGCCTTTAAAGAAAAGTGAAGATTTGAGGAGGCATATTAAGAAAGCAAAAAGTAAAACAGGTTTTCTAGTTACTGTCTTTCAGAATAATTTTCCAAGAATAAATTGCTTTTGTACTTTTAAACATTTTATAATCTGAGTATGCAGTATTTAAAATATTGTAAGGTACACTTGCAATTACATAGATCATGTGAATACTTAATGATAAGTAATTTGAATGTTTTCTATTACTGTCTGGTTTAGAGAAATTGCAAGTGTGAACTTTTTTTTTTCCCCTGTAGCCACCGTCAAAGAACAGACGAGAGAGAACAGAGCTGAAGCCTGATTTCTTTGATCCAGCTTCAATTATGGATGAATCAGTAGGTTTAATTTAAGTGTACCCCAGGATTGCAAAATCAAAAGTATAGGCAGTACCTAAGTTTGAAGTTGAAGAGCTGGGACAGCACATTGAGAATGGATGAAAACAATTGGACATGAGAAGAAGAGGCAGGCAGGATTTTGGTGGTGGGGGAGGAATGTAGTGGTAGTGACAGATTAAAAGTGCCTTGAATCCCTGGCAGACTGGGACTTGAATGTTATGTTATGGAATTTAGACTTTTTCTGTAGGTTTGGGTTGCCCACTGAAGGATTGCATATAAATTCTGGCTCCTCAGCCTGGCACACAAAGCCTTTTGTGACCCGGCATCTTCGCCACCCTAACCTTGGCCTTTTCCTTGTATGTATCCTATACTCCAGCCGTGCCAAATCTTGTAGTTCCTCAAACCGTGATTTTTCATGACTGTTGTTTTCTATAAGCTTTTCTCTCTGCCAGGGGTGCCCCTTTCCTTTTCCTTCTAGTGAATTCTCCCTTTAGTACTCATTTCTGACATTACCTGTGGAGTTTTTGCTGACCTCTTCAGATAGATACTTTATTCCCATAATAGTTTGCACAGGCTTTTATCGTGGTAATTACCAGGTTGGTGTAATGAGATAGGATACTAAACATGTCCAGGTCCCTCAATAGACTGAACTCCAGGCAGGGACAACAATCTTATTCATCTCGAGTTCTGCCTAGCATAGTAGGTGTTTAGTTTTATTTGTCATATGAATAAATCATTTAAGTACTCTCCCATCTCACTTTTAAGTGTCTGTTCATTTATACCCCTTCCTCTGTTATAACATCTACCTCAGGTGACTGTCGTACCATCCTCTGAGGCCTGCCTTTTATGCCCCAATTTCTACTATTCCTTCTTGTCTTTCCCCACCTCATAATCTGCTTTCAAATATCCCTTGGAAATAATTTGATAAGCTAATATACACTAACATATTAAAGCCAGTTAAAAATTTGACCCAAACGAAGGAGGTTCATGAAGGGCACATAATAGAACCTTTGAACAGGCAGGCCACCTTGGGATCTTGTAAGTCAGTGTTTCTCAAACTCTAATGTGCATATGGATCATCTGGAGATCTTTTTAAAATGTAGATTCTGCTTCAGGAGTTCTGGAGTGTAGCCTGAGAGCCTGCATTTCTAATGAGAGTCTATTTCTAACAAGTGCTGTCAATGCTTTCGGGTCCACGGATCATAGTTTGAATAGCAAGGCGTAACTCATAGTTTTACTCCTACCCATAAGTCTATAATTTAAGTCCATATTGAAGTATATGGTTTCTTTGATAGTCTAGGTGTATGTATTGTCCCAATTTGTTAAGGCAGTGATTGTGATGAGGGGTTAAAGAACTAGAATGATGAAATGCTTTCACTCAGTAATTTATTGAGCTGGATGTTGGTGTTAAATGAATGATACTCTGTCCCTGCCCTTAAGGAGTTCATACTCCAGTGCATCTTGAGTATCACTTTGAAGTAGAAAGGAAGGAAGCTAGTATTTGAGAGCTTTCATGTCTCACACTGTGCTATAGGCAAAATGAGTTATTTTGATCCTGTCAGCAACCTTTGAAAGAGATAATGGAAGATTCCCACTTTTACACCCAAGCAAATGGAGACTGAAGAGGTTATTCTGTGACTTGCTCAGAGTTACACAGCTAGTGTCAGAGAGCAGTGATTTGATCCCAGTTCCTTTTGCTTTAGAAATCTCATGGTGTTCCTACTGTTGGACTCCCTAAAACTCCTGTCAGACCTCATTTGGAGGAAACATCAATAAAATTAATTTAGAAGTGGAAATGATTAACGTAGTCAAAATTGATATGGGTGGTAAAGATCTCCATATATATTTTTTTTCATGTGTTCATCTATTCAGGAGAATTTTAAGCATTTCTTTGCTTTGTCACTTACTAAACTCCCCCAAAACCAAACCCATTGCTGTCAAGTAGAACTGCCTATAGGGCTGTAATCTTTACGGAAGCAGACTGCCACATCCTTCTCCTGCAGAGTGGCTGGTACGTTCCAACTGCCAACCTTTCAGTTAGCGGCTGAATGCTTTAACCATTGCTCCACCAGGGCTTCTTTGTCACTTACTAGACTTGCAAAAAGGCATTCTTCACTTCAGATTATTGAAATAATGAAACAGCAATGTAAAATGTGTGTATACCTGGTTTTGACACTTAACTGTTTAGAGAAAGCTACAATCTTAATGAGGCCAAAGATAGAGCCCTAACAATTACTTGTTATTTATAGTGATTTCATGAGTCGGAATTGACTTGAGGGCAAGGGGTTTGGTTTTTGGAGAGACTTTTTTTTTTTACTCTTAATTTGATAGCAGAAGCAGCTGAACTGCTAAACTACTACTAAGATTAGGAAAATGAGTACATGTACCTACACCTGTAGTTTTATAATATTGCCACATGATGGCAGCAGTCTAATGTTACATAACTGAGTGCTCAGTAAGCCAAGAGTTCCGGTATTTTTAGAAGTCTTTGACCATATTTTTTTAAAAAGTTAATACTAGTTTATTTTTAAGTATATATTAAACTCCACCACATGTTGTATCAACAATAATTTAAGAAACAGTAACAGAAATTCAAAATAGAAAAATCTGTGTTTGCCTTTGTACGATGGCCTACACCTGTTTTTATTCAAGCCTATAATCAATGACTCATCAAAACAATAGTAAAATAAGGATTTAAGTCTTTTTATGCCCAGTTATATGATTCTCTGATTCTAAGTGGGGTAACTCAAAGCACTGTAGTATAGATACTTGAGTTTATTATGGAATAAATCCTAAATGTATCTTTTATAATACCATGATATTCATATCATTCAGGAGTGATAATATAAAAACTCTGATTCTAGATTTGTAATGTAGTTGGTTTCATTTCTGGAAACAAAATTGGTTTATCGCATTGTGGTAATGATCATTTCCTGTTACTAGTGGGATGATATTGCCACATCACACCAAATCTTGATATTTGTACTTTTTAAATACATGTTTAAGTGTTTATTAATGTTAGCATCAGAAACAGGTGTGGTTTGTGTTAGTATAAAAGGAGAATGAGTATTATTAATGTTGCTCTTCTCCTGTGTTGAGCTTCTCTTACTAGAATTACCTGTAGTATAAATTGGTAAAAGAAGGGTTCAGTATAATGGAGTTAATTTAATTTAATGTTCTATTGTAAGAATATAGTTAAAACCCAGTCTGTACACAAACAGAATTAAAAAAAAAAACTGTTCAGTGCTTTCTAGTCAGGCACTCTGGAAAGAACTTGAGTTCATCTTCTTGCCACACTTTCATACTGAGAATTTTTAATTAAGATTTTATCCTTTCTTCAATAGTCATCAGACCTTTCCTTACCCAAAGTCACAGAGTGTTATGGCTAGAAGGGACCTTTAAACATTACCTAGGCCTCTTTAATACAAACAGTCCAGACACCCAAAATCTGACTGTAACAAGAAAGGAGAACCCTGAAGCTACTTTGGGGGCGGTGGAGGCCAGGGGATGTGTATTGGTGGTGGTTATGGTGGATGACAGGTACGAAGTGGGAGGCATTGATCCTTTTTGTTCCCTCTGCTGGGGATTCAAAACACTTCACTTGATAGTTCATTACAAAGAGGCTGCAATCATGTGTTTACTTCTTCATCTGAAAATACACGATTCCTTCAGTTCAGAACAATTTGTGAGTTCAATTACTTTTGTTAAAGTGAGAATTTATTTACAAGTGAAGTCCTTTGTGATGTCAATTTCAGATCATTACGTCTGGCTTTAATATTCTTACTAGCTCATTATAGTATTTTAAAATATTAATTGACATAGTAAGTGTTGCGATTTTGATTGAACAGCCTAACTTTTAGTATATACAGCTATAGAAGTTATATTCTGTTCTTGTTCAATGAACAAGGGAGAGTTGCCCCATTATCTGCTTTTACTTTTAGTTAGTGATAGGTAGTCATTAGATTTTACCTAACATTCTTTTTCCAAGTGGAATATACGGAAAAACATCGATAGAAGTCAGTTTGCCCAGGATTCCCCATACTTACTTGATTTCTTAGAATTTGTAGTTCTGTTTATTCACTCAGGGCAGATTTCTAAAGAAATCTTCTTGTTTTCTACATACTTGTATGTTCTTGGAGGTTTTTGATCTGCAAATTCAAATGCGTTTTTAAAAACTATATTCGCTTCTGAGTGCAAATGACCAAGTTTGCAAGGCTTTCTTAAACTCTGCTAGAGGTATATGTCAAGAAGCACATTCATTTGAGTTCATTAAAATGTTGAATGCCTATGTTTGAGGCATTATCTAGGTATTATGGGTGTTGTATATACATAAAAAAGACATAGTTCCCTGCTCTCAAGAAGCTCACTATGTAGAAATCATTTCTCAGTTGTATTTGTCAGGTAAGTAGCATCCTGATTAGTCCTGATTTTATTATTTCATCATTTATTGGTGGTCAATTTAATTTTAGAATTACATATCTGAAGAGAGGGGAAGTTTTCTAAGTAATTTTATTAGCACGTTATTAAGCTTAATATTATCAAGTGTTAAGCACATTTTTATGTTTTTGATGTAATGTTTACAGATACATTTTGCAAAGAAATGAATGGCTATTGTAACGAGATTTTTTTTTCTCCTCTCTCATTAGGTTCTTGGGGTGTCAATGTTTTAATACCAGTACACAATTAAATGTGTGGTGAAGTCATTTTCTAAGTGGAAGAGGAAATTTTAAAATAAAGTGTGGTAGATACAGTGAAATTCTGTACAGATTTTTCTCTAAGGAGAATATGACATGCTTATGCTTACCAAGATCAAGTGCATTGAGGGGCAGTTTTGTTTGCCTGAAAAAAAGTAAAGGACAAGTAAACAATTTGATGATAAGCTACCGTTTTTCTTAGAAAGTAAATATTTTATTTATGCGCTGTTAGTTGGCTTTTGAATCAATTATTTCATGCTTTTTTAAAAAAAATAACAATCTGAAGAGGTATTTGGTACAGATATGAATCCTCTCACATTTATTTACTGGGTGTACTAAATAATGATGACCTCTGCTGGATTTCTGTTTACATCCAAGAAAAACAAAGTTAAGGAAGAATTTATTTCCGCCATCCTGAAATTATAGGATAGAATTGTGTCTAGCATTCTAAATTTAAATGCGTCAAACACCAATCAACAAAGCTTTGTTTTAAATATTGTAATTGTGGAGAAAAGTAAACTTATAAGCAGAACTTTTACAATTTTTTCATCTAAAATGTATTTTAAGATATTTTTAAAATTCAAGAGCTTCTCTATACTTTTCAGAAATATCCAGATGCAGTGAACTGCCAGAAGGTAACCAGTCTCAAACATGCTTATCCCATTATGAACCCTGAAAGTTTGCTTGTCCTTTAAGATAAAAGTGTAA
>NW_004444002.1:3889580-3901777 GCF_000243295.1 Trichechus manatus latirostris
ATGAGGTTTCAGAAATATATTGAAAGTTTAACAATGTTTAAAAATAGAAAAGCATGAGTGTTCATGCTTTAAAATGATTTTTAAATTTGTATTTTATATTGTTTTATCTATCTGTCTTTGCAAGCAGTCTTCAGGTTAAAGATACTTCTAACAGGTTACAGTACATTTCCTCTGTATGTAAATTAGATGGGATAATAGAATTCATAACCCATAATATTCTTTGAAAGCTAAGCTTTAAACTTCATTTTATGTCCTTTCACAAATAAATTAGTTTAAAACAGAAAGTGGCTACTTGCCATTTTGACATCAACTCATTTTGCGAGGCTTAGGCAGCTAGACATCGTTTAAAACAAAATATTAACTTATATTACATGTGTATCTATCTTTTGTCAGTCATCTCTCAGTTCTCGAGGTATATTATTTTAATCATTCCATGCCTTAATATGCTTGCAATACAAGAATATCTTCAGATGAGTGAATACCAAAATGCTTCCAGTTTTTAGACAGAAATCAACAAGCATTGGGCTGTGGTAGCCAAAAACCATAGGTTAGCTAAAAGATCATGATACAATTATTTTATTAAATCATGGTTAATAACAGATGAAACCAGACCTAACAAATTTTCCACCAACAAATATTATGTGCAGAAGTATTGCCTATGTTGTTTTTTCACACCACTGCATTTACTAGAACTGCTGAGAGGACTGTATATATGATTTTAAACCTAAGTTGATTTTTTTTTTCTCACTCTTGAAAGGAGTTCTTCTTTGTGAAAGCAGTTCTTACAGCTTTGTTTTCAACCAGCTAAAAATGTTTTATATATTACTCTAACCTGTTGTCCTCCACATTCTATTGTCCTAATTGTACTGTTTTCTGATTTGTATTTATGTCTTGAGACAGTAACTTTTTGAATAAAAATAAACCTACAATATGTTGTATGTTTTATCTTTTGTAATTGAAGTGGGGGATGGCTACAGATGGTTTAGAAATTAACCATTTAACTGGTTTAGAAATGTGATATCTTAACATTTCTAACATGTTTGAGTGGGAATAATTTATAGAAAACATCACCATTTTATATTTTTAGTAAATCATATGCATTTTTAAATGAGACTAAATCTCTAATTGAGTTATTACTTTAGAACTTGCAACCATTATTACTTTAATCTTTATCTGATAGGGGTTAAACACTTTTCAGATGTCTACATTGTTCATTCAGGATGTATACATTTAAGTGCTTAACTATGTGCTAGGCGTGTTAGAGATCTAACAGCGAACAGAACAGGCAAGATCCTTCCCTCATAGATCTAGTGAAAAAAGAAATAAGGAAAGAAAGAAAATAAACTTGTAGTAAGTGCTAGGAAGGAAATTAGCAGGGTGGAGTGAGTGAGTGTGTGTATAAAGCCTGCCTTAGTTGAGAGGTTCAGGGGGTGGAGGTGAACGACGGCCAACATTTGAAAGAACTTAGTAATTTTATTGAAGACTCTTAAAATGCTCTTAGACATGTTAACCAGATTTGTGATGTACTCTTAAAGATTCATATTAGTGTAACGCACATTGGTCGTGTTTCATGTTGGGCTAGTTTGTAGATCATAGTATAAGGCAAGTCTTCTGTCATTGGTGATGAAGAACTGAACATATCAGCTGGGCACTGTTTCAAGTGGCTTACATATAATAACTCATTAAGCCTCATGACAATGTGTGATACATGTTGATATCCCTTCTTACAAATCAGGAGGAGGTGAGGAAAATGAAGCACAGAGACGTTAAAATTCTTGGGGCAAGGTTATATGGGTAGTGAGTGTTGGTACTGGCATTCAAGCCCAGGTAGTCTGGCTGCATGACCCTCCTTTAGCCACTAAGCTTGACTAGTCAGTGCTGTTAATATGACTTCAAGTCTTGAGAAGCATTGAAACTATTTGGTGTGTAAGGATAACATAATTATATAAAGATAAAATGGTATATTGTTCATTATGCCATGGCGAGAAAATGGAGCATCTTTAAGGAGTCCAGCTGGCTAGAGAATTGAGTGGTGTGAATAAACATTGTCTTTAGGGTGCTACGCAGCTGGCTTCTATAAAGAGGATATAAATTAAATCTGAGCCCATCCAGACAAATTTTTAAAAGTTGGGAGACTGAGGAAGAAGAGTGGGATAGCCCAGAAGAGATGTTCCCAACATCCTGCCACAAAGAGAACTTGTATGGATTCATATGGATGAGTTCCAGGTCAGATAGATAATTCTGGTAGTTGTAAAGATTCAGCAAAAGAAAATGAGCCAGTGAAGCATGAGGCCTTTGGTCATGAGGAAACTAGGTGAGGAAGTTTACTAAATAACACCATTTCAGGTCACCAAGTTTTAATTGTCGACTGTATGCCTGGCCTTGTGCTAGCTGCTGAGCAGCCAGAGACCAGTAAGACTGCTTTCCAATTGCTCACAGTTCCGCTGGGGTTTGGAATGCAGAGGCAAAACTAATAAAATGGAGTTAAATTCAATGTTAGACTTTTACTGGGTGTTATGGGAGCACAGATGAGGGGTACTAAGAGTGGGTGTGCTCGGGGAGGCTTCTTATAAGGCTGACGAAGTTTTCCCCATTTTATTACGAATTTTTCATATACAGTAAAGTTAGAATTTTACAGCAAACATTTTATTATACATGCTTTATCATCACATCCATCGTATCAGTTTCTCTTTTACGTATTTCAAAGTAAATTACAAACATGGGTGCACCACCCCCTAAATACTTCAGCATGTGTATCATTAAGAGTTTAGTATTTATACCATTTTTTCTTTTGATGTAAAATTTATATATGATGAAGCACAAACGAGTATTTGCTGAGTTTTGAGGATAACCCCCATCAAAGGTATTGACCTTCATCATCAACCCAGAAAGTTCTTCTATGTCCCTTAACACTCAATCCCTGCTTCTGTCCCTCCTACAAAGGTAAAAACTGTTGCTTCTTTTCAGCATAGATTAAATTTGGCTGTTCTAGAATGTAATATAAATGAAGCCATAGAGTATGTATTTTTTGGTAAAGTCTCTTTCCCTCAGAATAATGTTTTTAAGATTTATCCATGTTGTATCAACAATTCATTCCCTTTTATTCCTGGGTAGTATTCCATTGTAGAGACATACTAGTTTATCCATTCACTAGTTGATGGATATTTGGATTATTTCCACTTTTTGGCTAGTACAGACAAAGCTGCTACTTGACTTGAATTTTAAAGGCTGAGAGGTAGGCTCATTGAAAGAGGGCAAGGTGACCAATATTGAGAATTCCAGGCAAAGGAGATTGCATAAGTGTCCTTATGATTGTAAGAATTACTTAGTAACTGCTTAGGTGTGGGTGGGGCAAGACTGGAAGATAGTTGACCATCCACTATCTCATGTCAGCTTCAAAATGGTAAAAGGATGCACAACTGGTACCTTTGGTAACTTCGGTGTTTTAGTTTCATGTGTGATGATCTCAGAATTTGCAAACATCCAAAATAGTGCCTTTAAAGAAATCATGATAAATTGGTTTGTTTAATAATATGGATGTTTTGGTCATGTTAGGCCTTATTCTACCATTGAGGAAAATAATACTTTTCCTGCAGTTTATTAGATTTATAGTTGTGTCGGTAATAAGCTGTAAATTATTGAAAAGTAGGTTCCTTAATGGAAATCAGTTCTGGGCTAAAAATGCAAACATAAAAGGTCAGAGTAAGTTTGCATTATTGTTTATTTGTCGTCTGCCATCTTGAGTATGCTTCAGGTGTTCAGTGAAAATTTTAAGTTAGCTTTTAAATTTCAATATTTATAATATGGGAAAATTATGACTAATTTGAAGACATAATAGGTAGTAATTGTTGGGTATTTACTGTGTGCCAAGCACTATTCTAAGTGCTTTGTTGGTAGTATTTAATTCTTGCAACAAACTTACAGTTGCTATTACCCATATTTACAGCTAAGGAAACGGATGCACAGGTTAAATTAACTTGCCTAAGAGGACATAACATGTAAACGCTGTGGTCTAGATTTGAACCCAGGCCATCTGACTTCACAGTCTGTGCTCTTAACCACTTCCCTTCATCTTCCCACCACCAAAGGTACCCACCTGCTTGAGTCTGTATTCATATGCGCTGTATTTCCTTCTGTTACCATGGATAAGCTATCCCTGTTTCTAAGGCACTGGAGCCTGCAGTTAATCCTCTCTCCCCCTTCCCCTGTATTATTCATTTCCTCCTCAACTGGATCAATCCTAACAACATCTCCTATTTGCAAACCAAAAACAAATATTCCCTTGACTAAACATTCGCCTAAACCCGTTTCTCTCCTTTTGCTGTCTGCTTCTCCCATTCTCCCTTGAATGCACTCCAATCAGGCATGCATTCCTACTACTCCACTGAAACGATTACCAAGGTCCCAGTGACCTTCATCTTGCCAAAAAATCTTGCCAGTGTTCTCCCTAACCTATCTTCAGAATACAGTTTGCTTCTCCAAATCACAGTCTCTCCCAGTGTGCCCCAGGCCACCCTATCAATGGCAGGTTGAGAGGTGTGCCCTTTGGTGCAATTTTGGGGATGCCTTTTTCTGGCAGCCATCTCCCTGGGAACCTACAGAAGGGTTCTCCTATGTGGCTTCCCCAAAGCCTGTGCAATAGGGATTGGAGGCATCCAATCTACAATTAGTCTCTCTTTTCCTTGAGCAACAGAGGAAGAAGGAGAGTCAGGAACAGGAGGAGGATGTGGAATGTGTGGCTAGTTGCCTCGTGAACAACTGCCTCCTTTGCCAAGAACTGGATAGTGCCCTGCTACTATTGCTGAACATTTAGATCAAAGATTCTATAGAAGAATTCTGATCAAAAGGGGAAAAATGCAGAATGGAATTGCAAATTATCATGGAATCCAGGTTGCCCGGAGCCATGAAGGCTGGATGAATCCCCAAAACTATTGCCCTGAGACAATCTTTGAACCTTAAACCAAAAATATCCCCTGAAGTCTTATTAAAACCAAACAATAGTTTAGCTTAACTAGTAAAGAATGCCTACCTTGAGCATTATGTTCTTTTAACATCTATCTATATGGTATTAAATTGACAACAGCAACTTGAAAGATTAGCTCGGAACTTTAGGGGCAGTGAGTTTATGTCAATGGGGGAGGAACAACTCAGAAAAGGACGGTGAGAATGGTTGCACAAGAATTGCACAACCTGTAGAATGTAATCAATGTCACTGATTTGTACATGTAGAAACTGTTGAATTAGTGTATTTTTTGCCTCTGTGTATTCTCAACAACAACAAAGTATTTTTAAAAATTGTGATTGGACTTGTAATTGCTGTGTTAAGTCCCCAACTCTGTCTGAGCCTGGATTTATGCTACAGGGAAGTTTTACGGTGTGTTCCTGGCTCCCTTTGTTAGTGGAGCAGCTAATTCCATCATCTTCCTCTCCTTTGCAAATGGCTTTGCTAGTGAGTTGAGAGAAGATTGGATGGGGTGTTTAGATTAAGCTTGGAGCAGAGCATGGCACTCAGTTTCATGCCTTCCAAAATGTGTTTGGGTCAGAGTCATTTTCTGAGTCTAAATCTCCTAGGAACAGTGTCCTTTGTACCAGGTACCAGTGTAGACATGTTTAACCAGCACTTCCATAGCATTTAAAGGATTATCTGATGACAGAATCCACAAGAAAGCTACTAGAGCTAATAAATTCAGCAAAGTTGCAGGATACAAGATCAATACTCAAAAATCAGTTGTGTTTCTATACACCAACAATGAACATTCTGAAAAGCTAATTAAGAAAACAATTCTATTTATAATAGCATTTAAAAAAATTTCTAGGAATAAATTTAACCAAGGAGGTGAAAGACTTGTATGCTGAAAACTGTAAGAGATTGCTGAAAGAAATTAAAGAAGACCTAAATAAATGGAAAGACATTCTGTGTTTATGGATTGGAAGACAAAATTGTTCAGATGTCAGTACTACCCAAAGTGATTTGTAGATTCAGTGCCACCCCTATGAAAGTTCCAACAACCTTCTTTTTGCAGAAATGGAAAAGCCAATCCTCAGATTCATATGGAATTGTAAGCAGTCCTGAATAACCAAAGCAATCTTGAAAAAGAACAAAGGAAGAGAACTCACACTTCTCAATTTCAAAACATACAATAAAGCTACAGTAAACCAACCTTTGTGGTACTGATATAAGGATAGACATATAGACAGACTGAATAGAATTGAGAGTCTAGAAATAAGCCCAAACATCTATAGCCAAGTGATTTTTGACAAGGGTGCCAAGTCCATTCAATGAGGAAAGAATACTGTCTTCAATAAATGATGCTAGGACAGGTAGGTCTCCACATGCAAAAGAATGAAATTGGACCAATACCTCACACAGTGTATGAAAATTCAGAATGGATCAATGACCTAGATATAAGAACTAAACCATAAAACTCTTGGAACAGAATATAGGAGTAAAGTTTCACGACCTAGTTTTGACAATGGATTAGTAGATATGACACCAAAAGCACAAGCAACAGAAGACAAAACAGATAAATTGGACTTCATAAAATTAAACACTTCTGTGCATAGAAGTACCTTTATCAAGAAACTGAAGAAGCAAGCTACAGAATGGAATAAAATATTTGGTATCTATAGGATACATGCTTAATACCTAGAATATATAAAGAACTCCTACAACTCAACAACAAAAAGACAACCCAGTGGAAAAATGGGCAAAGGACTTAAACAGACGTTTCTCCAAAGAAGATATACAAATGGCCAATAAGCACAGGAGAAGATTCTCAACATCATTAGTCTTTAGGGAAATGCAAGTGAAATCCACAATGAGATACCACTTCACCCGCACTAGGATGGCTATTATCAGAAAAACAGAAAATAACTGTTGGCGAGGTTGTGGAGAAATTGGCTCTCTAATCCATTGCTGGTGGGAATGTAAAATGGTGCAGCTGCTGTGAAAAACAGTTTGGCAGGTCCTCAAAAAGTTGAACATGGCATTACTTGGGTAAATTCCTAGAAGTGGACTGCTAGTTCAAATGGTAAATGCCTTTGCACATTTGTTAGGTATTGCCAAACTCTCCTTTGTAAGGATTGTACTAATTTGCATTGCCACCAGGCTGTGGTGCTGCATGTATGAGTACCTATTTCCCCACAGCCTCACCAAATGAATGCATTGTCTTTTTAATCTTTGCCAATGTGATAGCTGAGAAATGGCTTCTTAGTGTACTGTAGTTTCAACTTGGCGTTTGTATTATAAGTTAGGTTTAACATTTTTTGTTTATTGGCCATGCCATTTTTACATGTTTTTTGTGAACTGTTTATATCTTTTTTTTTTATTATTGTACTTCAGGTGAAGGCTTACAGAACAAATAGTTTCTCATAAAACAGTAGTACACATATTGTTTTATGACATTGGTTAACAACCCCACAACATGTCAACCCTCTCCCTTCTCGACTTTTTTTTTGGTGAAAATATACATAGCCAAAGATACACCATTTCAAAAATTTCTACATGCACAGTTCAGTGACATTGACTACACTCTTTCAATTGTGCTGCTATTCTCACTTTAGATGAAGACTTACAGAACAAAATAGTTTCTCATGTAACAGTACACATGTTGCCCTATGACAGTGGTTAACAACCTCACAACACATCAACACTATCCTTACTCAACCTTGGGTTCCCTATCACCAGCTTTCCTGTCCCCTTCTGCCTTCTAGTCCTTGTCCCTGGACTGCTGTGCCTCATTAGTTCCATTTTGTTTTATGGGGCTGTCCAATCCCCGGCTAAACGGTAAACCTCAGAAGTGACTTCACCACTGAGCTAAAAGGGTGTCTGGGGGCCATACTCTCGGGGCTTCTCCGGTCTCTTACAGGCTAGTAATTCTGGTCTTTTTTGTGTGTGTTAGAACTTTGTTCTACATCCTTCTCCAGCTCTGTCCAGAACCCTCTGTTGTGATCCTGGTCGAACTGTTTATATCTTTTATTTTTCTGTCAGATATTTGGTATTTTTCCGTACATTTTTAAGGGCTTTTTATATACTAGTACTATTTGCCCATTATCTGTGATAAACAAAATGGTATATACATACAATGGAATATTACTCAGCCATAAAGAGAAATGAAGTCCTGTTACATGCTACAACATGGATGAGCCTTGAAAATATTATGCTGAGAGAACTGTCATGCACAAAAGGATAAATATTGTATGATCCCACTTACATGAAATACCTAGAAGAGGCAAAGTTCATTAGTGATTACTACGCTCAGGAGGGGGAAGGGGACATGGAGCTTCTATTAAAGGTGATGGAAAATTTGGAGACGGATAGTAGTGATGGTTACACAACATGATGAATTTAATGTCACTGAATTGTACCTGTAAAAAATGGTAAATATATATTAATATGTATTAAATATAAATATAAATTTATATGTAAATAAATTAAATATATATATTTACCACATTAAAAATAATACATGGATGAGATGGGTATGATAAAACAAGTGTGCTTAAAGATGAATGGATATATGAGTGTTCACTATACAATTGAACTGTGTATTTGAAATTGTTCATAGCAAAATGTTGAGAAGAGAGGAAAGAGGGGGAAAAAGAGAAGGAAAGAAGCAACGAAACAATCTCTTATCCCTAGCTTCTGAGCTAAGAGTATTTGGTCTGTGGAAACAGGGAAGTCTAGCAACCTGTTCCTGGTACCACATAAATAGACTCTGAGGTAGTTAACTGATCATACACAGACAGATACTGTTTTGGAAGGTAATTAATTTGCCATTGTTTTTAAATGTGTGGTATTGTAATTAATGAGCTTAAGCAGCAGCAACATAAACAACACCACTACCGCCAACTTACTTTCCTTATGGCAGAACTCAAATCAAACTAATCTGTTTAAAAAAGATTTTGCCTGGTTAAATAATTGGTAATGTGGCTACATCAGGAAGCCATTTAATTTTTGTGACTTATAGGTAACAGAGCTGGAAGGAACCTCAGAAATTTCTAATCCAACTCACTTCCTTTTACACAGAAGGAAGCATGCCCAGGGAGTAATAAAGTGGGTTAAAGGCTAGGCCAAGATGAGAACCCAACTCTGACTACCTGTCTCTTGTTTTCCTCACTCCCAGGGGTTTTCAAACATTTTAGCAGAAGAATGATCTTGTAAAATGAAATAGTACACATACACTCTATATGCAAAACAAATAAAAATAACAAATGAGTTCCATAGGTGGTGTAAATCTCCATTGTTTGGTAGAAAATAAATATTTAACTAAAGAACCTCTAATATTTCTAGGTCCCCATTTTGGAAGATGTGGTTAAAGGCAGAAAGATTTTTTGTTTTTTCCGTGGTAACTTAAAATTCTGCACCTCTGCTTTGAAGGTGGTAATTGAAATGCAAGAGGGAGTGTGCATTCCCCCAATATTCAAGGTCCTGTTTCTAATCAGCCATGACTCGTAGAGTGTCTAAATGGCCACTAATGTTTATACCCCATTTTGTTCAAAGAAGGATAATGCAACAATATAAAAACAAGCAAGTAAACAAGACAGGGATAATACAACAATATAAAAACAGGCAATCAGGACAAAGGGCTGGGGTTCTGTATACCTGTTAGAAGTAGGCCATAAATTTGTTTTTGAGCTTTGGATTGAATTGCATCCCCCCAAAATATGTGTTGGAGTCCTAACCCATATACCTCTGGATGGAATCTAAGGTAATGCAATTACCTTACATGTAATGTAATCGCCTTTCATAGTGGAATCTAATGTAATCACCTTCCACAATACAACCTGATATAATCAATCAGTTGAGGTAATACCAGTGTAGGGTGGACCCTAGACCTAATTGCTTCTGAGTTCTATAAACAGCAGCATATACACAAAGATACATGGGTGCACACGAGGGGAGACAGATGCCATGTGAAGATTGTCTACAAGCCAAGGAACACACAGGGCTACTGCCAAGGAAGGGATCAAGACCCTGATTTAGACGTTTAGCCTTCAGAACTGAGAAAGTAAATTTCTGCTCTTTAAAGCCACCCACTTGTGGTATTTGTGTTACAGCAGTACTAGGTAACTAAGACAAAGACCAACAGTGAAAAGTGGTTACTTACAAGGTTCACAATATCCTTATGCATATAAAACAAAACGAGTTTTTCAGATTAAGCCTAACTCTACGGTTTCTCATAAATGGGATCCTGGGCAATGAAAGGAAGAACTTGACAGTAGGTAAAACCTCACACTTCTAGTGTTTCTTATGATATCCCTCAGGGTAGGCTATTAGTGTAGTGCCAAAGTGCAACTCATTAAAAATTTTATAGCTGCACTATTCACAATAGCCAAAAAGTGGAAACTACCCAAATGTCTATCAAATGATGAATGGATGAATAAAATGTGGTATATCTATGTAATGGAATATAATTCAGCCTTAAAAAGGAATGAACTAGGGTTACATGCTACAATAGGGATGAGCCTTGAAAACATGATGCTAAGTGAAAAAAGCCAGTCACAAAAAGCCGCATATTGTGTGATTCCATTTATATGAAATGTCCAGAATAGGCAAATCTATAGAAACAAAATAGATTAGTGGCTGGGGGTGATGGTGAGGGGAAAAGGGGTGTGGCTGCTAATGGCTATGGGTTTTTTTGGGGGGGTCAGGAAAATGTTCTAAAATTGATTATGGTTATGGTTGCACATCCCTGTGAATATACTAACAGCCATTGTCTTGTACCCTTTAAATAGGTGAATTATATCTCAATTGTTTAAAAAGCAATTCCATGGGGGCCAAATCAATTCAGTCCACAGATATAGTTTTCTTGATGGTCCAGGGATAAATTTTAGACTAGAGAAATGGATGGAGTTTGTAGCCTTCAGGAAATCCTCCATAAATATTCTTTCTCCAGCTGAGCTTTTAATAAGTTATTGAGCAACTGTAGATTTGAAGGCATGGTCCCTGACAAGTCCTTAGAGTAGAACTATTTTTTGTTGCCAAAGTGCAGAGCCATGTGTTTTAAAAGTCAACCCAAGGAAAGATGAACCAAACAAGGACCCACACTTGAACAGAAAGCAACTGCCCTGCATCGAGGCAGGCCAAGGGAATACTCAGAGTCAGGGCCAATGTTAATTCTCAAGAAGCAAGTTGTGGTCTGCTTTAGCACCTAGATGAACCAGAGCCGAAAATTCTAAACCAGAGAGCATCACCACAGTGATTTTAGGCTGGAAAAAATTTAAAGTAGTAACCAAACCTCAGTCATGAAAAAGAGCGTCAGGAAGGATTTATCTTTCAACAATGTTACTTCCTGATGAGTCAGCCACCAAAGAGAAGCTAGTTGTAAAAAATATGCCTGGCTCACTGAATGAACTGACTTACTGAATAAGATTGTTAGTGCTGAACTTCATAAATCTTAGGGGCTGTCTACCAAAAATGGTGACTTTGATTTTCTAAGGGTTAGTTCGAAGCCCCTCTTTATAGCTGTCACTCCTAGTTTCTGACAAAGCATCTATCTTCTTAACTGAAGGTGGTATTCAGTTCTGAAGCTACACCTAAAATTAAGGAGGAGCCAGAATACATGTCTGTGGGATGAATCAGAAAATTTCCTATCAGGTAAATGGACTACTCCTCTTCATTCTGACTTTCTTGTTTAATTGGTGACTAGAGGTGCACTGAATACACATTTAGGCAAAATGCTAAATGTTCAAGGGTTGAAAATCAATATTTACCTGAAGACAAGGCCAAAACCAAATATTACCATCATAGAAAAAAACTTCTGGAATACAACAATCAATCTAAAATCATATTGCGAAATTATTAATTTTTTGGTTAAAATTACAGTTTTCAGGTTAAAAAATTTTGACATTGCAATACAGGAATTCTAATTTCTCAGCACTGTCAGTTTTGTGCCCTACTTGAAGAAAATGCTCTCCGAATATTTTCCGAAGCAGTTTTTAGATCATTGCCCTCACTTGTGTTTTTATTTCTGATATTTTCTATGCCCTTGCTTTTTTCTTTCTTTAATTTTTTTAAAATTGTATTTGTTTTATTTTTTAATTTAGCATGCGCTAAAATTGGCTTTTTTTTTTTAATTGTACTTCAGGAGAAGGTTTACAGAACAAATAGTTTCTCATGAAACAGTAGTACACATGTTGTTTTATGACATTGGTTAACAACCCCACAACATGTCAACCCTCTAACTTCTCAACCT
>NW_004444002.1:3903651-3912822 GCF_000243295.1 Trichechus manatus latirostris
TCCTATTTTTTCTTCTATGAACTTTATAGTTTTTGGCTTTATATTTAGGTCTTTGATCCATTTTGAATTAGTTTTTGTATATGGCGTGAGGTATGGGTCCTGTTTCATTTTTTTGCAGATGGATATCCAGTTTTGCCAGCCCCCAAAATTGGCTTTTTTTTTGTGTACAGTTCTATGACGAGTTCATAAACAACTTTACAGGATCATTTTGCTAAGCATCTCCCTCTCCACAATCTCCCCAGTACTTTCTGGTTCCTTGAGCTCCCCTGTTCAGTCCCCTGGCCAGAAAGCTGAAGCTTTAGTTACCCTGTTTTAATGTGTACTTCTTGTAATTGTGCCCACGTCTGGGAGGAAAGAAAGAAAGCAATAGGGGTTTTCCTGACCTCTTGGGACAACAGCTCTTCTGACTGAAGAGGCGGGTTCCCCACCTCAGAGTTTTAGGTCCCTGTGGGCCCCTGCTGCTGTTACTATTCTGCAGCCGTGGCTGTCACCATAGGATTGCTTGGGGTGCTGGTTTGGTGGTACTTTGAATTCTTGTCTTCTTTCTAGAGATGTCAGCTACCACTTACTTTATATCTGCTCCATGCATTCTATCCAGGTTTTATAGTTGCATTTAGTGGGAAAGACAAGGTGGTGTGTGCTTCCTTCATCTTAACTGGAACTGGAACCAGCTCTTGGTGTTTTATATAACCATTTGAGAAACTTTTTGTCTTTAAACCATGGATCTACAAATGTGACAGTGCAGCAACGTAATAGACACTTAAGGTAAAAAAAAAACATTTATGGATTACCACCTGCAATTTAGCAATCATTGCATGTATACCTATTTTAGCTTATTCTCTATAGTAGAATGAAGGGAGGATCCTTACAACAGGTATCACATAAGGCATATTTGCTTTCTTGAGGCATATCAGTTAGGTTGCATCTTCAGCAGCTTCCAACAAATGAACTACTTAATCTCTTCAGATGATAATTTGTGTTAAGAAAATTTATCCAAAGTCTGGAAATCAGGCCAAAGGATTTAACATCAATGTCTTCAATATTATACTGGAACACACCCAAATATATATTTTTTAATGATCTAAGACGATGTGCCTTTGTTTAATTTTCGATTTACTCTTGAAGGACTTAATTTGTGAAGTTAACTTGCAGATGTTTTGTTGTTCAGTAGAGATGTAAATTATTTCTGTCTAGTAGAGAAAAATCCCAAAGGTTAGGGTTTTATTTCCCTGTAGGACATTAACCAGTTTTGTTTTCAGACTTATTCTAGCATGCCTTTTCTGCCTGACTATATAATTCTTCATTCCTAGAATTCTTCTATGAATTAGCTTTACTATCCTAAGGAGTTCATTAATGAGTTAAATAATTCTTAGGCACATTTTCATTCTATATTTGTATGAGAGTTATGTTTTTAACTTTTTGAAAATTATATTCTGACAGTTGTTAGTAAATCCTACTATGTTGACAGTGTAATCTGCAAACAAGCTTTCTCTTATTTAGGCAGCCGTTAAAAAATGTAATAGCTGCCATTTTATTTTGTTTAAACATTCAGCTACCTCACTTGTCTCCAACACCTTCTTCTTTTTCATAGTCATTACGTTCTTCATTATTGTATTTGGATGCAACATGATTTATCATGGAAAATGCACACGATTTTGGAGTTTTTCCTCCTCATGAAATTTTGAGATGTAAAAGTTGACATTTAGTTTTTATTTCATCCTCATAAGCTATGAATGATTCCTGAATTAGACTTTTTCTTAAAATATTCATGGCCTTATTATAATTGAATAATTAAAAGTTAAATATTGTTCTTAAAGCTGATTTTGTTTATTATTATGGATGCTAAAATAAAAACAATTCTACAAACATTGTGATATAATCTAATTTTTATTTTTGTCTTTTATTTAATTTAAAAATATTGGCTCAAAAATTATATGATGCTTTTAAATTTATTTGGCCATTGCATGATCTCTTAATATTTTGTATTGACTTTTAATCTCTTTCCCTATTTAACTGTTTATAAGTTCCTAATGATTATGTTCATAAAATTAAACACTTTCATCATCATCATTAAGCATTATAGAGTTTTACTCCTGCCATAATAAATATGCATTTATACATTAACTGACTGAAAGGATTTCAACATATAAAGTACATAGGGAGATCTTTACTTTAGTTGACATCTAGAATGCTTACCCATGCTTGAAAATAAATATTCATATATTAAAAATAAATCTAGCCATCTAGGATACAACAATTGATCTCTACTCATCCAAAACAAAAGAGAAAGAAGGAAACCAAAGACTCAAAGAAGAAAGTAGTTTACAGGACTAATAGTCTACATGAACCATGGCCTCATCTACCCTGAGACCAGAAGAATTAGATGGTGCCTGGCTACCACTACCAACCATTCTGATCAGGGCCACAATAGATTGATCCTGATAGAATGGGAGAAAAATGTGGAACTGAACTCAAAAAGTTCAGACTTAATGGACTGGTTGAGACTGGAGGACTTCCCGAGACTGTCACCCTGAGACACTCTTTAAACCTTAAACCAAAATTATCCCTTGAGGTAACCTTTTAGCTAAATAACAAATTGGCTCATAAAATAAATATCACCCATGAATAATGAGCTTCTTTAAAAAATTATCTATACGAGACCAAATGGTCAAAAATTACTCTAAAGCAAAGATGAGAAGGTAAGGGGGCAGGGAAACTAGAGTACTGGAAATGGTACAACCAGAATGGAATGAATGAGAATGATGATATATTGTGAAAATATAACCAATATCACTGAATAATTTGTGTAGAATTGTTAAATGGGAACTTAATTTGCTGTGTAAACTTTCACCTTAAACACAATAAAGTATTATTTTAAAAATAGTAAATCTAAATTATATTTTTTGTTTGTATTACTGACATTTTGATACTGATGATATATGCTGATAGTATATATGATCACATCATGTGCAAGTTCTGGGATGGCAGAAGTGATGTTGAGGTAAACATTCTGTTATTTCCCTTATCACCAAAGAGTGAGGCCAAAGCTGAAGAGCAATTTTTGGCTAACTACTGAGACCAAAGCTAAGTCTCAGTGCATCCCTACTGTTGACCCTCACTTACTTCCCTGCTCGACAGCTGTCCTGAATGGTTTGACTTGGAAAAGTATTGGGATGATTTTAATCCATAAGAGCATACAGAAGAACACCATCACATCCTGCTTTTACTTCCATGTAGTGTCATGTGTGCTTTCACTAATGCCCTCTATCCTTGCCCTGGGAGACATAAATCTCTTTCATTTGTGATCTGGACCCTTTTAAGATGAGTAGGGTGGACAAGCAAATAGAGAGTGCACCGGTAGTGGGAAAAGAGATACCAGTGGAAAAAGATGAAAGAACTTGACTAGGAGATAGAATATGTGAAGAACCAGAGAGGACTGTAGTTTTCTTTAGAGAAGGCTACAGAAGTGGAGCATCACTTGAGTTATTGAGTGGTTGTTGGAGGCTACTGATTGTTTCTAATTTCCCCTAGGTAAACCCCTCAAAACGCATTGCCATCAAGTCAAATTCCAACTCATAGTGACCCTATAGGACAGAGTAGAACTGCCCCATAGAGTTTCCAAGGCTGTAATCTTTATGGAAGCAGACTGCCACATCTTTCTCCCTCAGAGCAGCTGGTGGTTTTGAACCACCAACATTTTGGTTAGCAGCCGAGTACTTTAACCACTGTGGCACCAGGGCTCTCTTCCTTTAGGTATGGGTGTGAAAATTGCAGGTTATAAGGAAAACACTCTTAGATAGAAAAAGCCACATTAAGTGAAGAAGGTTGGTGAGGTAGGATCTCAGAAGTGGAGAGGAAGAAGGACAAATGGAATAATGATGTTCTGTGAAACCAGCAAACATATTTACTAGGCAGACATTCCAATTTTAATGCTGTTTATGCTTTTGTAAAAAGTGATAACTTCTTTTGTACAACAGGGAAAGAAAGATCCTGTAAAGATCCGAATGGCAAAGATTAGATCCTCTGTTTCCTCTTTAAACTACAGTAAAGACTTGTATTCATACTGTCTTTCCATATTCCTATGGAATCCTATAAATCATCAGTGGACTGAAGGATCAGGATTAGGGAATGTACTGAAGAAAACAGGAGCCTCGAGACACTCCAACTCTCTCAGAAGAGCCAGTCAGCTGTGTAGTCATAGTCTCCTCTTCCCACCCAAAAATAGCTCTCTGGTTGGCCTGATGCCAAGAAATATCTTATTAGAGTTCTTGCTTATAGGCCTTTTGTGTATTATGAACCAGGCCTGGCACATGTAGATGGTGTTCAATAGTGTTTTGTTATAAGATATGGTGATGACATCAGGGATTAGTTTGAATGTATCTTAGTTTAATAAGATCGGATTACTTGTGTAAGAGATCTTACGTGAAAAATATGTCATGATTCTATTTATTTTGTGACAGTGTAAACGTAGCCTTAATTAAAATAAAAACCAAGATAGAAGGTAAAAGAAATACTACGAGCACTATGTTATGGGGAGGTCTAACACTACCATGTCACATTGCTTCCCTTCTTCTCCATGCCATTCCCAGCCACCTGCCTGTTGATGTCTCTTGGTAAGAGCAGTGGCAGGGCTGAACACTCTGCCAAAGTGAAAAATACAAAACTACTGCTCATCCCTTCTCAGCTGCTCTAAACAAATAACCAGAGAGTGGAACTAATGCAGTGGCTAGGTTTCCTGGATTTACTTTGTTCAAGGCAATTTATCCAGATAAGCCTTCCTTTTTTTCATCATCCTAGGAAAGTACCATCAGAAAAGATTATGCAAAGTAAATATACTAGGTTTTAGGGGAACTTCTATATAGTCCACTTCTAGGAAATAGTTTAAGAGAAACAAAATGAATTATGGAGTTATCATTGCTGGTTTGAAGTCAAATCAACGACGTCTTCATCACCTGGTAATAGCTTCACTTTCTTTTGCTTAAGATCGATGGATGGTGGTTGAAGATTGTGGAAAATATTCTGATAACTCAGGAGGAAAATTTTAAAGTGAAATATTGAGATTAAAAAATTGCCTCAAGAACTTGGAGAACAATGACAAAATTCAAGCCAACTTGTGTTATTTATAATACAATTGACTCCAAGGACTACGTGTTAAAAACAGATTAAAATGACTGGTCTTGGAGAAAAGGGATTTGAATGCATAAGCACTTTTCTATATCAGCCATATATGTAACAAAGTTTTGAGAAGGCTTTAAATCTCACATTTGCTACTAAAATTTTTTATTTTTTAGAACTGTGTTGTTTTTAGGTGTTGTCAACTTGATTTCAACTCATAGCGACCGTATGTGACGAAATAGAACTGCCCCATAGGGTTTTCTTGCCTGTAATCTTTATGGAAGCAGGTCACCAGGTCTTTGTCCCATAGAGCCGCCGGGTGGGTTCGAACCACCAACCTTTTGGTTAGCAGCCAAGCGCTTAACTGTTTGCACCACCAGAGATCCTTTTAAGATATGTTGTTCATGCAAATAAAGGTTTCCTTGGACCCAAAAGGGCATTATTTTATGAAAAAAACTGTCTCCAGTTTCAAAACTACACCATAAAGTGCTTATCAGTGTAAGAAAACAATTTGATTATTTTGGAATATTTGTAATCAAAAAGGCACCATGTCTGAATTAATTCCATTATTACAATTTCAATACCCTGCTGTTACAGTATCAATACCCTGCTGATTTTATGGTGTGCCTTATTTTACACAAGCAATGAAATCAGGCAAATGTGTATGGAAATAGAATCTTATTACCCTCCTCTGATATTGTCTAATATGATTCCGCTGTTCTATAGACACTACTCATTTTCCCCTCCCCTCTATCCCTCCCTCTTGTCCCCTACTCCCACCTCTGCTCAGATGAGAAAAGTGCAATGGGACAGGCAGTGGAGGAGCGACATATTAGTTGAGAAGTAAACTGTTTTCTGAGAAACTCCTGAATGCAAACCACCCCAGGGTGGTGTAAGAGCATCTTTTAGTGAATAGAAACACTGGCATGATTTGAGTGAACTTTTTCACTCAGTAAATCTTAGCAGAACATCTACTGTGTGTCCATTGTTTAAGGCATGAAAATACAAATATGAATAAGACAGTCCCTGACTCAAACAATTCAGGTGTGTGTGTTGGTAGGGGAAACCCTGATGGCATAGTGGTTAGGAGCTATGGCTGCTAACCAAAGGGTTGGCAGTTTAAGTCCACCAGGTGCTCCTTGGAAACTGTATGGGGCAGTTCTACTCTGTCCTCTATGGTTGCTATGTTTTTACGGGTGTTGAGAGGGAGGACATAGACAATTAATAGGTGTGTGTTATGGATTGAATTTTGTCCCCACCCAAAATACATACTGTAAATCCTAAACCCCTATACCTTTGGATGTAATCCCATTTGGGAGCAGGACTTTCTTTGTTATGTTAATGAAATCATATTAGTGTAAAGTGTGTTTTAAGCCAGTCACCTTTGAGATATAAAAGGAGCAGATTAGGCACGGAAGCACAAACCGTGGGGAAGATACACACCACATGAAGATGGCCAGGGAACCAAGAAACAGAAGCTGAAAAGAGACAAGGACCTTCCCCCAGAGCCCACAGAGAGAGAAAGCCTTTCCCTAGCTGGCGCCCTGAATTCAGGGTTCTAGTCTCCTAAATTTTTGAGAAAATAAATGTCTGTTTCTGAAAGTCTCCCACTTGTGGTATTTCTGTTATAGCAGCACTAAGAAACTAAGACAGTGTGGCTGGATTTAAAAGGGTTGAATAGGAATCTGCCAGGTGGACAAGGCAGAGAGGGGCTGCCAGGCAGAAGGAATAGCATGTGCAAAGCGAGAAGAGGTGAAATGACAAGGTGTTTTGGGGACCACTAAGTAAATGGTGAGGGGAGAAGGGAGTGCTAAGTGGCCAGAGATGAAGTTGGAAAGGGACAAGAGCTAGATCACAAAAGGCTTTGTGTACCACCAATCATTAGAGAGATGTTCTTGTTTGGGGAACAGGGATGGTTCATCCAGCCTGGATAAAATCTCCTTCCAAACCACCTACTTCTCTTTGTTTTCACTTCATGTTTGCTAAGTTACTTTCTGGCTTGGTCCAAGAGATATCATGGTATCAAGAAGGGGATATTCAGAGCAGTGGGAAGAAATAATGTGGTAACTGGAAAAGTAGAACCCCATTTAAAATTAGTAAATTGGACAGAATAGAGTTCAGAAACAGACTTAAGACTCTTTGGGAATTAATTACACGATAAAAGTAGCATTTCAAACCAGTAGAGAAAAGATAGGCTTTTCAAGAATGATGCACATGTCATTATAATACTTACTTTGTCTTCTGTAGCCACCCTTTGAAATCTTCTGTTCAGTTCTTTTACTTCATAATTTCTTCCTTTCGTTTTAGCTACTCTACGTTCAAGAGCAAGTTTCAGAGTCTCTTCTGACATCCATTTTGGTCTTTTCTTTCTTTCCTGTCTTTTTAATGACCTTTTCCTTTCTTCATGTATGATATTCTTGATGTCATCCCGCAACTCGTTTGGTCTTTGGTCATTAGCGTTCTACGCGTCAGATCTATTCTCGAGATGGTCTCTAAATTCAGATGGCATATATTCAAGGTAGTACTTTGGCTCTCGTGGACTAGTTATAATTTTCTTCAACTTCAGCTGATGGTCTGTTCCACAGTCGGCCCCTGGCCTTGTTCTGACTGATGATATTAAGCTTTTCTGTTGTCTTTTTCCACAGATGTAGTCAGTTTGATTCCTGTGCATTCTACCTGGCAAGGTCCACATGTATAGTCACCGTTTATGTTGAAGTGGTTGGTCTTGCAAAATACTATCATGGAGTCTCCAGTGTCATTTCTATCACCCAGGCCATATTTTCCAACTACCAATCCTTCTTCTTTGTTTCCAACTTCCCCATTCCAATCGCCAGTAATTATCAATGTATCCTGATTGCATGCTTGACCAATTTCAGACTGCAATTTCTTCATCTTTGGTCTTGGTGGTTGGTACATAAATTTGAGTAATAGTCGTATTAACTTGTCTTCCTTGTAGGCGTATGGATGTTATCCTATCACTGACAGTGTTGTACTTCAGGATTGATCTTTCTGAGGATGAACACGATGCCGTTTCCCTTCAATTTGTCATTCCTGGCATAGTAGACCATATGACTGTCTGATTCAAAATGGCCAGGATCAGTCCATTTCAGCTCACTAATCCCTAGAATATTGACGTTTATGGGTTCCATTTCATTTTTGTCGACTTCAAATTTTCCTAGATTTATACTTTGTACATTCCACATTCCAGTTATTAGTGGATGTTTGCAGCTGTTTCTTCTCATTTTGAGTCATGCCACATCAGCAAATGAAGGTCCCAAAAGCTTGACTCCATCCACATCATTAAGGGTGACTCTACTTCGAGGAGGCAGCTCTTCCCCAGTCGTCTTTTGAGTGCCTTCCAACCTGGGGGGCTCATCTTCTGGCACTATATCAGACAATGTTATCCTGCTATTCGTAAGGTTTTCACTGGCCAATTTTTTCAGAAGTAGATCGCCAGTTCCTTCTTCCTAGTCTGTCTTAGTCTGGAAGCCCAGCTGAAACCTGTCCACCAAGGGTGACCCTGCTGGCATTTGAAATACCAGTGGCAAAGCTCCCAGTATCACAGCAACACACAAGGCACCACAATACAACAAACTAACAGACACGTGGCGGATAGTAAGCATAGTTCATAGTTATTTCATAGTTGTATCTGACAATTCCAATATCTGAAGTATTTGAATATCTATTTTTGTTGTTGGTTGTTTTTACTGATTCTTACTCTTAGAGTCTAGTTTCCTTATATGGCTGGTCATCTTTGACTGTTTGTTGCTTATTGTATTAAAAAAATTATTTGTAGGAATAATTTGAGATCAGTGATAAAGGTATCTTCCTTCAAAGAGGATATATTTTTGAAACCAGGTCTGGCTGATTCCAAGACCAGTGCCTTATCTGGAGGCTGTTTTGCCTCAGAGTAGCCTAAACCTCTTGTTTCTTTTTTTTTTATCCTTTTCTAAAAATTATTGTTGTAAAATCGACAAACCACTGGCCAGACTGACAAAAGAAAAACAGGAGAGGACACAAATAACCCAAATAAGAAATGAAATGGGGGACATTACA
>NW_004444002.1:3912922-3921297 GCF_000243295.1 Trichechus manatus latirostris
GGGTTGTTAACCAATGTCATAAAACAACATGTGTACTACTGTTTCATGAGAAACTATTTGTTCTGTAAGCCTTCACCTGAAGTACAATAAAATATTAAAAAAAATTATTGTTGTAATTAAATGATGTTTACATTTCAAAAAGAGGATATATTTTTGGAGGTACAATCAATATAGCTCCGACTTAAACCTAGTTGAAGGCTCAAGGTTTTCTGAATGACCCAGAGAATCAGACTTGGGCTGTAATTCCATGTGAGAGCTGTCCAATTCTGACTCACTCTTTTCCTGAGTGTGTAGCACTTTGGGGTCCTAGCTTAAGGTGTGGAGGGTCGCCTATTTGTGAATGCTCTGGGCTTTGATTTCTGTACTGCTGCCAGGTATTCCATAAGTTTTTCAAGGTAAAGATTCAAAATTTCTGAGATTGCCAAAAATCCTCAGAGAAAAAGTGGCTCTTGTCCTTATTCATCTTTCTGGTGAATATTTTCACTTCAGTTTTGGCCTCACAATTTCTTGCTGTCTTGTCTTTTATGCTTTTTAAAATGACGATTTTTACATTTTTATCCCTCTCTTTTTCAGTTGTTTTCAGTAGTATGAATAATCTAGCCCTCAATTACAAGAATCAGGAAGCTAGCATTTAATTCTTGCTTTCTTTTCTGTCTCTTCTCCTGTGTACGGTGAAGACTATTCCTGCATGTTCTTCCAACTCAATTCCTCATCTCCTGTGCATGATCACTCAAACAGGAGCACACTTATCTCTACAAGAATAAGCAGTAGTTATAAGGCACAGGACAGTCCTTCAAAGCAAAAGTTCTTCAGAAACATAAGGTAATTCTAATTTAACTAAACACAATGATTTTTGCAACTATTTATATTACCAAACAGAACTTAATCAATCCAAAAAATCTTCATTCAGGTTGCTTCATAGTTTCCCTCAAGAACAAAGGGTAGATGATTGTTTTGCATGTATGGAATTGAAGGGCTCTCCTGAACCCTCTTCCCCAAAAGGAGTAATTTGACCCAAGGATGAATTCACATTTTCACTTCCCAAGCTCAGTTCTTGCAGCTTTTAAATAACAGCTTCGTCAACTTTTATCCATCAATATTTTCAAAAAAATTCCTGGGTCTCAAATTTCACCCTAAGCATCTTGTTAACTTTTCATCGTAACAGCAGACTCCAACTGCCTGCTTCCTCTGCCTTTCCCCTCCCGATCTTGGATAGTTTAAATGGAGCAAGAGTCAATGGCCTACAATGCTGCTTTTCATAAAGCTGCCTGCTGCTAAATAGGTCTCGCCAATATACTTGCTTATAAAAACAGACACCTCTGTGGCAATATTTTATTCCAATGATGTCTTTTCCATTCTACCAGGACATGCCAGAAATGCAGTCATTTTGGTTGATGGCCCTTAGTACAATGGAGTCAACTCTTCAGCTTTAGCATTTTTTGACCTGTATTTTGACTGGCTAAGAACCCCGAGCTAAGGTATTTTAACAAATCAATGAGACACTATATCTTTTGTGAATAAGGAAGAGGGTAGTACTTGGAGAGACTGTCTATTGTTTTTTAAATTTGAAAATTAGTACCCACTGTCCAATGAGTTTTTATTTATTATTTGATAGAAGTACAGGGCATTTCAAAGCAGCATATTAAAATATTGACTTTTAGAACAATTTACTTTAATGCAGGGAAGTTTGTATATTGGATGTGGACGGGAAATGGAGAGTGTTTATGTACGATAGAAAGTGCACCAAAAAGAAGGAGGAAGGGAAGAAGGGAGACAACTGCATTTCAGGCAGAGGAGAAGAAGGAATAATTTTATTAAAGCTGGCCACCTGCATCCTTCTGTCCCCCCAAGTTTGTACAATCAATCAGTTGAGGATATACTAGGTAATGATACAGTAACAAATAATTCCCAAACTTAGTGACTTAATGCAACAAATATTTATTTGTCCCTCATGTCCAACATAGGTTTGAAGGACTTTCTAGCACAATTGTACCTCTATGTGGTATCTCAACTATCCAGGATGATGCAGGCTTCGCTGCTGAGAAATTGCATTGTCTTAAACATAGAGTTGTTTTAAGCCTCATTGATGTTCTATGGGAAGCGAGTTTGATGATACTGCACAAGCAATTACTCTGTCCGAGAAGTGATATGTGCCACTTAAGCCCACAACCCATTTGCCCAAGTTGCCACATGGCCCTGGCTAACTTCATAATGGATGGAGAAGTGGAATTTCCTATACCTTTGGAAGAAGAGGAAAACCAGAGATGGATGAGCATTAGAAGTCTCTACCACAGAGGCCCACACCTAATGTTCTTTCCCTGTCTTGTAAGTTATTGGGTCATGACTGGTAAGTGGAAATGTGCAACTCCTAGCCACAGAATACAGTCTGTCAGAAGCATGGCTGTGGTACACTATAGAGACGGGGGACCACTTGGGGGTTTGAATGTCTTTAGCAAAAGCCACTCTCACTCCTGAAAGAAGGACGTGTGGAATAACACTCCATCCTTTTGATTTTTCACAGGCCCTACAACAATTAGGTGAAATGAAAAATAGTACCTATTAAATTTGCATTTACACAAGGTCCCGAGAAAATCCTGTAACTAATAATTATGCTTTGGTGGTATTAAACAAATTGGTGGACTTCATTCTTAAGCCAGTGTCCTCTCGAGGGTCCCTGGGACAGCCCCAGCAAGAGTCAGAGGAAGAGACTCTTACAATCCTATTTGTAAAAGATGTTGATCACATGCATTTAAACGGAATCACAAAATGTGTTCAGTGAAAAATTAAAGATCTGCCAGTTTGCTGAGACTATAACGTTCTCTCTCTAACCAGCAGGTCACATGACATGTAACTCTGTCATGAGAGCTAATTTCTTCATCTTTGTCTTTTTCTTACTAAATGCCATTAGGATTAACTCGAATTTCTGATTCCATTCCTTACAGGCTCTCCCATACATGTGCCTTGATTGTTTTTCTAGTTTCACTCCCTGTCAGTCTCCTATTCCCTTCTTGCACTCTAAGATCCTGGTATACAGTCTTTTTTCGGTTCTTCAACTGAGTTTTTATCTCCATGCATTCGCACATACTGTTCCCTCTGCCTGGGACACTTTCCCCACCTCATTCACTTGGCAAGCTCCTATTCAACCTTCAGGCTTCTGCTTAGATGTCACCAGAATCTCTACTTAAGTCACTTAAACAGTGCCAGGGGCTTCTCCTCTGTGCTCCCACAGCTCTCTGTCCTTCTCCTGTCATAGTACTTCCCTCACAGTATTGTAATGAACAGGTGACATGTCTCTCTCACTGGAACGTGAGTTCAGTAATGGCAGGGACCATGTCTGTCTTGTCCAATGCCCAGCACGCAGCTTAACAGTTAGTGAGTGTTCATCAACATTTGTGAATGAATGAATAAGTAAAAGGATGAATGAATGTCAGGCATTCTGTATCTCCTGGTGTTAGAGTCTTCCTAGTGCCTCAGCCTCCAATGAATTTGCCGGTTTTTTCTAGGAAGGTACCTGCACAAATCTTCTGGTTTGATTTGTCCCAAGCATGCAGCACATTCTTGGATACACACTCAGGGCAAAGCAGCCAAGATAAGGGGTTGGAGGCAGTGAGGTGGCGGTGGTGCTCGTGTTCCTAGCGGGTTAATGGTATTACCTGCATAGTTGAAGGCTGGTTTTTTTTTCATATTTGTAATGACAATTTTTCTTCATGTCGGGTCTGTCTCTCTCAAGAGGAGTGTAAATTCCATGAAGACTGGTGCCATATTTTCTACTGCTTCTGAAGGACTCCAGTTTTGCCAGCCCAGTGCTTAGCACCTGGTAGGCAGCAACCCTAGGGGCTGGCTGATGGACAGTTTGTGTGCAGGGCGATTGAATGCTTTGTTTAGCTTACCTGGCCAGAGGTGGCAAAGTTTGGCTGTGCATTGGTTGCTGACGATTTTGAGGCTTGTTGGCAAAGATAACAGGACTAGAAGTGTGTTCTGGCCCTTGTTTTCTAGGGATGTGGGGTGTACTCTTAGGTGAAGACATTGCCATATGCTAATATTGGATTATTGTTATAGCAACACTGCTGTGGGAAATAAAGTCTCTTCCCAGGCCCTTGTTATTCATTTTAATGTGTAAACGTGTCAACTGTTGAGCTTTGTTGGAAAATCCCACCAACTACTTCTGAAAAGAAAGGGGAGAACTTTACATCTGAGAAAAGGAATTACTCTTGCCCTGTCCTTGAGGGTGAATTTCCTGTTCTGCATAATTAATGCCACAGTTTTGATTTTACTGCACCTTTTATTTTTCCCTTTCTTGGGTTTGACTGAACACGGACTCTTTACAACTCACCCCAGAGGACCTGTGGACTAATTTATATGTTATGTCCTATAAACACTGAGCTAGGTAAAGGAAAGTAAACGTTCAGAAGGTGTGTGTGGTAAGAGTTAACCTAAAATTCAACACAAAGGTTGCAGAATTCTTGGGCAAATGATACATAAATAAACATTTAGATGTGTTGAGAATGTTCAAGATAAAGAGATCCTAATGTGAATACTTCTATAAATTAAATAATTTATTCGCACTGTAAATAAGCAACACATAATTGATCTGGCTGAATAATTTTCGTTTTTCATGTTGGATTTTTCTAAAATCAGGCACAATAATACTAAGAAATCGCCCACCCATGTAATTATTTTGTAAGCCCCCATCCATCCACTCTCCAACATGAGGATGGTGCAGGACTGGGCAGTGTTTTGTTCTGTTGTACATAGTGTCCCTATGAGTTGGAACCCACTCAACGGCACCTAACAAACAACAACAACAGCCACCCACTCTCCAATATATACGGTTGTAAACCAATGCTGTAGACATTAGTGCTACTCATCAAATTTTTGTGGTTCGCCTTGGGCACATGGTATGATTTCACTTCCTGGTTTCCTTGGGGTTGGATGAGTTTATATGAGTTGTGAGTGATAATGATATGTGTCACTTTTAGACCAGAGCATTTAGTTACCAATGTGAAACTCTCTGGAGCTCTCTCTTCCCATTGATGTTTGAGATGGTGGCTACTCCATTACACTGGGTCCATGAGTGATTATGATGAGCAGAGAGAGATCCCTGCCAACTCATGATGGACATAAATTATGACTGAAAAATAAATCTTTGTTATTTTAAGCCACTGAGATATGAGGATTGTTACCCCAGCATAACCTAACCTATCCTGACCGATATAGCAGGTGTAGCATGGGCCAGCTTTTCTGACCCACAGGAGGCATTCCTTGCTTCCATACAGAGGAGAAATAAGGGAAGTCAATCTTATAGTCTGTTATGCTAGAGGAGCCATCTGTCAATCTGTAGTTTTCCTCTAAGACTCTTTGGTGGCTCTACTGATAATCCACCTGGGAAGGATTTGGTGTTTCCTCAACCCCATGACAAATGGAATCCCAGAAAGTAATCTGAAAGCTGATACCATTCCCTTCCAGAAGTCCTCCAGTCCTGTCTCTTCCAAACCAAAGGCACACTGAACTACAATGCAGATTTTGGAAAACAAAAATTTGAGGGGCTATCGGAGTCATGTTTCCCTTAGTGACTATTCTTCTGGTAACAGACCATGCACCCCTGGGCAAGGGGTGGCCACATGACCCAAAGTGTGCTAATCAGAATCCTTCCATAGAATTTTTCACAGGAATGTAGGACACGAGCTGTAAAGATATAAGACCACTTCTGTTTAAAGCCCTCTTCTCTGTCCTGTGTAGAAAATCTGACTGCTGAAGGAGGAAGAAAAGCAAACATTCCAAGAGAAGCAGCAATGAGAGATAGAGAAATGGAGATCTAGAAGTAGTGAGTTAGGGTGAACTAATGGTATTTGTGTCCCTTCATCCAGTCATCCCTGAAGCCAGATCCATCTCTACCATTTATATGTTTTGGTTCTCGAGTCAATCTAACTCCCCTCTCCCAAGTGCTTATTTGGTTTAAGCTAGTTCTAGTTGAGTTTCTGCCACTTAAAACTAAATGAGTCCTGAAGAAACTGACAGAGAACAGAGAGCGAGGAGAGATACATGCAGAGGTTCCCTGTCAGCTAAAGCAGCACGGATCCACCATCTTGGACTCCTATCAGAGAACAGCGAACAGGGTGTACGAGAAAGCAGCTTCACGGAGCTTCCAACAGGAGACACAACAACTGGTAACCAGCAATATATGCTTTCCCACTCCCCACCCTTCTTCACCCCCACTCAGCCTCCTCTACTTCCTGCAGACACAGTCTCTTGGCCAGGAAGCATTGGCTTCACCCCGGTGTCGCTTGGATTCCACCCACCCACACCGGCTGGCTCCCTAAGTGCAATTTGTTGGCCGCTGGTGTTGCTTCTTACCCACTTCTTTTGATTTCTTCCTTACCTCTCACAACCTCTCCCTCCTTTCTCTCAAATAACTGGCTCTGTGCGCCATCTTTGCTTCTTCCTGAAAGGTTGTAAAATGCTGCTCAAATGTGAGACTGCTTCCGAGCCCATGCTGCCATGCTGGTGGGAGCCTGGGGCTTTTTTTTGTTTGTTTTGAATTGTTTCTTTTTTTTTTTCTTTTCTTGAATTGAGAGCCCATTCTGGCCAGGCAGTACAGTGCAGCTTGGGACCTACCCCCTCAGTTTGCACAGACGTGCAGAGGGATCCCTGAGAGCATTTCTTTTTTCTTGTTTTTTTTTTTTCTGTTTTGGGGGTTTTTTTTTCTTCTTCTTTTTTTAAAATTTGTTTGTTTTGTTTTCTTTCCCCCCCTTTTCCCTTTTTGTCTTTCTTCATTACTCAGTTTCTTGTCTCTCTATACTTTCCTTCTCTTCCTGTCCCCTGAATACTTGGCACTGAGTGACACCTCTAAGCCTTCTAGCCAGGCTGTACTTCACAGCCTGGGAGCAACTTCCTCAGACATCGTAGCTGCACCAGTGGGATCCCTGGGAGCTTTTCTTTTCTTTTTTCTTTCTAATTTTTATTCATTCATTTTTTCTTCTCTCTTTTTTTTCTTCTTCTTCTTCTCCTTTTTGTTTTTCTCCATTTCATAGTCTCTCATCTCTCCATTCCAACAGCAAGCTCCCCCAGCACTCTTTTTTGTTTGTTTGTATGTTTTTGGCTTCTGTTCCTCTCTCCTCTCTCCTATACCCATGTTAGTTCCACACATCACAATCTCCCCCCCTCCATCCTGCCTATCTGCACTGTGCGCTGAACATCATACCCCCAAGCAGCCCAGGCACAGCCTACCAGAACCTGCACTGCACTGATTACCGGCCCGTCCTGGTGGCCATAGTAAGTGCTACAAACAACCCATCCCAGTAACTCTTCTTCAGCTAGACCTGCCCTGCTGTACCATATCTGAATGACTGACCCTACCAATTGGAGAAGGAGGCAAAAAGTATTGTGTCCACAGATGAGCAAACAACAAAGAACTCACAGCCCGCCTGCTCAGACATAGCCAAATAAAAAAACAAAACAGGACGAAAAAACAAATCTACAATCAATAAATGAGAAAAATAACTACTGAATGCCCCGAAGACAGCAGACTATATCAAAACATTTACAAAAACAGGACAGAATGGTTCCAGTAGGTGTCCAAAATAAAACACCAGATGACTTTCCAGAAGAAGAAAAGGCACTAGAACTGCCTGATAGGGAGCTCAAATCTCTAATATTCAGAGCTATCCAAGAGTTGAAGCAAAAAGCAGACAAAAATGAGGAAAAAAATAGACAAATTCATGGAAAAGGCAGACAAATTCATGGAAAATACAGACAAAAAATTGGAAGAATTCAGGAAAATAATGCAGGAAGAAAATGCCAAAATAAATTCACAACTAGAAAGCATACAAAAACAACAATTAGAAATCCAAAAGATAAACAAGATTTCAGAAAAGGACAGTGTCATAGAAGGGCTAAGGAGCAGATCTGAAACAGTTCAAGACAGGATCAGTGAAATTGAAGACAAACACTTGGATACAAAATCTGTTTGAGGAAAACTCAGAAAAAAAGAAGAAAGAAAAATGAAGAGACCCTGAGAATTATGTGGGATACGATCAAAAGCAAAAGTCTGCAAGTGATCAGAGTTCCAGAACAGGGGGAGAAAACAGAAAACACAGAGAGGATCATTGAAAAACTGCTGACAGAAAACTTCCCCGATATCATGAAAGATGAAAAGCTGGCCATCCAAGAAGCTCAACGAACCCCATACAAGATAGACCCCAAAAGAAAATCACCAAGGCATATCATAATCACACTCGCTAAAACCAAAGACAAACAAAGAATCCTGAGAGCAGCTCAAGAAAAACAAAAAGTCACATACAGAGGAGAAACAGTAAGACTAAGCTCAGGTTATTCGGCAGAAACCATGGAGGCAAGAAGGCAATGGGATGACATAT
>NW_004444002.1:3921397-3947461 GCF_000243295.1 Trichechus manatus latirostris
AAACTTTTGAAATGGTGTAACTTTGGCTATGTATATTTTCATCAAAAAAAAGGTCCTCCAAGGTTGAGAAGGGAGAGTGTTGACATGTCATGGGGTTGTTAACCAACGTCATAAAACAATATGTTTACTGACTGTTTAATGAGAAACAGTTTGTTCTGTAAACCTTCATCTAAAGTACAATAAAAAAATTAAAAAAAAAACGAACAAAACTAAATGAGTCCCGATTAATAAAGTGTAAAGTGGTTTAAGCAACTTTTTTGTTTTAAGGTCAGGTAGGAGGTTCAGGTACTGTGATTTTATCTCAGTGTTTCCCAACTCTTTTACATCATGACACAAATGGAACATAGTAATATTTGTATGGGACCCAGGGGTAAACGGGGGGATTTTTGTGTGTATATGGGACTCCCACCACTCGTCTGTCAGTTTGTCATATTGTTGTGGCTTGCATGTTGCTGTGATGCTGGAAGCTATGCCAGTGGTATTTCAAATACCAGCAGGGTCACCCATGGTAGACAGGTTTGAGTGGAGCTTCTAGACTAAGACAGACTAGGAAGAAAGGCCTGGTGATCTACTTCTGCAAATTAGCCAATGAAAACCTATGAATCACAACAGAATATTGTCTGATATAGTGCTAGAAGATGAGCCCCCTAGGTTGAAAGGCACTCAAAATATACAGTGCTCGAAACAATGGAGTCCGGCATATCAACGATCATGAAGATGGCGCAACACTGGGCGATATTTCTTTCTGTTGTCCATGGGATTGCCGTGAGTCAGAGCCAACTCTATGGCAACTAACATCAACAATATGGGACTCATTGACAACATTTATTACTTTTGTGTATCGTATGATTATGATAAAAATAAATACAACATATTAAAGAAAGTAGTAAATATTTGTGCCATACATAAATAAAATATTTTTAAAAATGTTTATTGAAAAACTTGAGCTTGCTTCCTTCAATATAACTTTTTATATCAGGTTGTATGCTTGAGATGATTACATACCATTCCCTATAAAAATTTTAATGATGACTTTGAATTCTTGATTGTAACCATTGACAAGAAATGTTGTTCCCACAACTAGGTGATAAAAACAATTTAAACCATGTTTTACAACCATTCCAAAATTTACAACATTTGAAATTATATTTAAAGAATCTAACAGTTCTTCACTTTCTTGCCTTGATACATACTGTAATGAAATATCTAGTGATGACGCAAATATCGAACTTTTCATGTCAAACACAGTATTTCAAAATAATGACGATGCTATAATTTACAGAACACACATGCAGTCACCCTGTGGCTAGCTTGGATGCTGATAAACGGGCATAACAGCAGCCAATAGACATAAATATGTGACATATGTGAGGATACGGATTTGGAGCTGTTACCTGGGAATGCACCCACCAGCAGTTCCCTTCCTCACTCTCTCCCCTAACCTCAAGTAGATGTCCTGGCAGTTGAGCACCTCCTTCGGTACACTCAGCATGAAACAGTGGAGCAGCAAGAGCTGGAAGTGCCTTTGGTGCTGATTGTCCATGAAGAGTGTAGGGCAAAATTCCAGAACCCAGTCTATAGGATTGGCCTTCTGAAAAATGTCCAAGGAGGCTACTAGCAGTTGGTGGTGACTGGCCCAGGGGCTCTGGATCCCCCAGGTCCTGCCCGCTCCCCCAAATGCTGACAGGATTAATTATTCTTGCCCCACTTAAAATCCATTGGCAACACCCCAGTGTGTCAAGGCCCACTGGTTGGGAAACTGCTTTATCTATTAAATCTTTCACTTGAACTACACAAGGGGATGGGAGAAAGTCTCAATGTTTAGGCTTTCAGAAGAGGGATGTCCCATTTGCACTCACCCTTTCTCTCAATCTCTCTCTTCAAGTCCCTCCAGTCTTTGTTCTGCAGTCCCTCCAGTGTTCCCACCCTCTTCCTTGGGAAACTAGACTCCTCTCCACAAGAGACGGAGTTCCAGGGTTTTGTGTGTACATTAGCTGGTGCAGATGGAGGCTTACTGCTACCCAGGCTTGACTGGCTTTGAAGCTGAGGCCTGTGGGTGGTGTGGCTTGCCCATAACTGCCACCTCAAACACCTAGAGAAGCTCCTGCTGTGCCACTGCAGACCTCAACCACCACAGCATCAGGGATAGTGTTGGACTGCCGGACTCCTAGCAACAACAGCTGAAGAAAACTCAGTTCCTAGGTGGACTGAGAGGGCTTCCAGTTTTCTCTCCTCAAGGCAATAGAAGCCCCTTTGATATAAGTATACACCCCTTCGTGAGCAGGAGCACCCTGGGGAGGGAAGAAGCATATTCTAATGATAGCCGAAATGAAGGGCTAGGGATAATTTAGTTAGAAAAGGAATAGAAATTTAATTGTTTTACTTCAAGCTAGATAAGTAGCATATATATATTTTATACTTCAAATTTGTTCTTTTTCAAAATGTAATTGCCTTATTATTGGCTTCTAGCACAACCAGCCTGAAGATTGATTGGATGACATGTTAAAGTAGTGTAACAAAGTAGGCTGCCCTCTCTGTTAATCTTGCCTGTTGTGGCCTTCAAATCTCATTGTACACCTCACTTCCCGCAGGAAGCTCTTTGCTAATTGCTACTCTGTCAGCTTCTTCAACCCTAGGTGCCCTTAGCAAAGTAGAAAAAACAATTTTTTTTCTGAGTTTTCCTCATATTTGTTCATCTGTTCAAATTTCTAAGATTTAATCCACTAGTTGGTCACTCAACTTACTGAAGTGTTATTCCTCCTGTGGCTCTGGTCTGCCCGTGAAACATAAAGAAAAGAGCCAAGTACAAAAGAATGTTGGAACCAGGGTTGAGGCCCTGGGAGTTGCCTTCTTTTCTTCTCCCTGGAATTGTAAATATCATTTAGGTCATGAAACTGCTGCCTAGGTTAACAGCCAAGTCACTGTCTACCCTTGGCTGGCATTTTAGCTCACCAATCTTGATATTCATTTCTTGCTAATTCTCATGCTTCCTCCTCTATCCTCCCTGAAGCACATTAGGCTTTTCCCACCATAGCACTTACTACCTTGCTGACTTCGGTGTCTTCCCTGCTGTACAAAAAACTCTGTGAGGGCAGGGCCTATGTCTCTTTATTCTCTATTGCATCCCTAACACCTAGCATAGAGTCTGCCTGGTGGAAAGCTGGCATTCAGTAAATTTATTTTCTTACAGTTCAGGAGGCTAGAAGTCTGAATTCAGGGCACTGGCTCTAGGGAGAGGTCCTTCTTTGTCTATTTCAGCTTCTGTTGTTGTCGTTAGCTGCCATCGAGTTGATTTTGACTCACAGCAGCCCCATGTCGCAGAGTAGGGTTTTCTAGGCTGTAATCTCTATGGGAGCAGATTGCCAGGTCTTTCTCCCTATTTCAGCTTCTAGTAGCTGGCAACTCTTGGAATAGATTCATCTGCCTTTGTTGTCAGATAGTGTTTATTCCCCCCCATCCCCGTGTGTGTGTGTCTCTGTGTCTGTTCTGGTCTTTTATAACTCAGAAATGATTAGGTTTAGGATATATCCTAACACTGATATGGCATCATTACATAACAAAAGAAATACCCTATTTCCAAACAGGATCACATCCATAGGTATAAAGGCTAGAATAGAAATTCAATACAAATTTTGGCGGGGGACACAATTCATTCCCTAACATTCTCCAAGGTCTTTGTTAGTTCTGACATTTTATGATTTAGTTTCTTTAAACCTCAATTCCATGCCCAGTAACATTCCTCACTGATAATTTCACCTCACAGTTTGATGACACCAAAATTGTCCAAAGTGAGATCTTGCAATGTATCCTCTTCATTTCTAAATTATTTTGCAGAGTCACATTTTCTCCCTTCTGTTACTTGTCTCAAAGAAGAAAGATTCCTCCTTCCATTAAAATCTCACTCTCTACCCCTCTCCTCTGTTCTTCACTGGGATCTTGCTTTCATCCATTCATTCAACAAATGTTTGTTGAACACCTACTATGTGCCAAACACTATGCTAGGTGCCATAGATAGAACCATAAGCAAGTTTAATCCCTACACTCAAATTGCTTATCATTCTTCCTCTATCACATCTCTGCAGATGCTGTCAAATCTTTATCTTTAGCCTGGATATTTTTCCAAAGCTTCAAACTCTAATATTCTAAATTTCTTCTGGGTGTCTCCACATTAACCCCTCATATCATATTTAACATGTCTCAAACTAAAATCTTCTCAACCAAACTTCTTATTGATATTCTTACTTTGATTAATGGTTCTATCATGGTTTAAGCCACCCAGATTTGAAATCCTAGAGTTACAGTTACCTTCATTCTTTCTACTGTCTCTGGTAGGCTGAATAATGAACCTCTCCCCACCCCCAACAGACATCTACATCTTAATCCCTGGAATCTGTGAATTTTCAAAAGGGATTTTGCAGATGTAATTAAGAGTCTTAAGATGGAGCAATTATCCAGGCAGGCCTGAGGTAACCACCAGTGTCTTTCAAGAGTGAGTCTGAGGGAGATTTGACTACAGAAGAGGAGAAGGAAATATGACCAGAGAGGCAGATTGGAGTGATGTTGCCACAAGCCAAGGAATGCTGGCGGCCATCAGAAGATGAAAGAGGCAAGGAACCGGCCCTGCAACACCTTGATTTTAGTCTTATAAGACTTATTTTGGAATTCTGGCCTCTAGAACTATAAGAGAATAAATTTCTGTTGTATTAAGTCATTAAGTTTGTGATAATTTTTTACAGCAGCAATAGGAAACTAATACACTGTCCTACCTCAAATCAGTTACTAAGTTCTTTTGATTCTACCTCCATGATATCTTCTAAATCTATTCTCCCCTCACCTTCTTCACCACTACTGCCCAGGTTCGGGTTCTCATTACCTTCACCCCGTGTTACTAAAATAGTTTTCTAGCTGGTCTCCCTGTCTTCAGTCTTGCCTCCTCCAATTCATCTACCAGAGTGACTTTTCTAAAAACAGTATGGAATCTAGCGAGTATTTAAGACCTTCTCCAGTTTGACCGTAAGACTCTACTTGAACACATCCAGAGGTAGGCTTCCTGCCTCATTATGTAGTCAATATGATTATTAGAATAACACAAGTTGTTTCTGTAAGTGAGACAGAACCCCCACAGTGCTGTATTCTTTACCTGGGTTCCTCCCCTACAGTGTTGTATTGCAAAATCATTTTGTTTGCTGTGCTCCCAGCCCCTTCCCCCCAGCTTTGCATTTGAATCCTGCTTTTGCTTGGAGGTTATATGTAAACCCCATTGCGCCTGCCTGGTATGATTAAGAATGTTGCTGACGTAACTTGTATGAACTCCGTACTTGTAAACCCCTTTAAAAGTAACTTGGCCTACTCACCCTTGGTGAGCTAGTCTTGGCAGCAGCAGCTCCGACTGACTCCATTTCCTTGTACAATGAAATAAACATGCCTTTCCTGTTCTCCCACCTCAGTCTCTTGTTTATTGGCCAGTACGAGTCATGCTGAGTAAGAACCTGGGGTTTCTACCCAGTAACATAACTTCTATTAGGCCTAATTCTGTCCAATCAGAGCCCTCCTGGTTCCCAGGCTATACTACTGCTTTCCCTATAATGACTTTGTAACGTGTCAACTTGGCTAGGCTGAACTACATTTCCCAGAATTTCCTTCCCTGTATATTTCCAGTTAGAGTGGGCCACAAGAGAGATTCTTGTGTGAGATTTGAAAGGCAGAAGTGAAACAGCAGTCATTTTTCAGCTGACACATGTTGAGTCACCTTGTTAGCATGAGGGTGTGGCCAAGCCTGCAACTGCTCCACCTTCCCCTGGATATCACTTCAGCTTCTCCAAGTCTTGGGACAGGAGTGTGTGTTTAGTTTTGTGAAGAAGGGCCCCAGCTTCTGCAGAACACCCATACTACCAAAGTCAGAAGCAACAAGAACTGATATGGGTTTTGGTCTATCCTCATGGACTTCTGTTTGTGCTTGTGGATTCCAACTTATCGTTGCTCTTCTGCACTTTACATTCATATTCCCTTGCCAACTACCTGCCCTGTGGACTTCAAACTCTTGCATCAAATGCTAACACAACAGCTTTATAGAAACCATTTAACCAACTCCCACAATTGCATAATGTCAAATCTCTGTAACAATGCTATACCTATCTATCTGTCTGTCTGTCTGTCCATCTATCTATCTGTTCTCCTAGTTGTTCTGCTTCTTGGATTAAACTTTGACTGGTGTACTCCTCCAGCTGGAGCCACTTACGAGGGATCATCCAGTCACCCAGCTACAGGCTCAGTCCTTTCCAGGTTCTAGGACTTACCTTGACCATAGGCCAAAGGGAAGTCAATAGCTTCAGCCCAGCACCCTGTGACTCTGCCTCAGGCCACTATTGCTGCTGGGCCAGCCCTGAGCTCAGGTCCTCATTCTGATAACTGGGCAGCTGTTTTCTTCCTGAGACCCAGCCCCCTCAACAAGCTCCAGTTCTGATTACTGGCGCCTGGGTGAGGTACTCTTTTGCTATCACCATGTTCTCATCTCAGCCCACACATGAGGGACTAGAAGAACAGAAACCAGAGAAGCTTCTGTGCAGAAACTCAGGAACCACCTCATTAGAGCTGTCTCATTAGATCACTCAACTTCCATCTCCTTCAGTCCTTGTTTGTCTCCAGTTAAGTCAGATTCCTAGAAGGAATCTAATTGGTCTAGCTTGGGTCACTTGCACACTCTTGTGATCAAAGGGGTAGGGGCTAGTGATTGAGAATACAACATGATCATAAGAAGTGCAAGGGAGGCAGATGCTGGATGGACAAAAGTGAGATGTTCACCACATGCCTGCCAGTTGAGCTTGCTCCCAGAACCTTCAGCTCAATCCAGCAGTCCACCTTTCCTCAATTATTTATATCCCATCACAAGGAGCCTAGCAAATTCCTTATTATGGCTCTTTCCAGTGCTGTTTGTGGGCTATGTTTTGCTGGGTTCTCAAGTTATGAATTATTCTGCCTTCTGGAACAATATAAACAAGTCAGTTCCTTTTTGCACAACACTCCTTTCAAGAGTTTAAAACAAGTTTCAGACTCTGCTTCTTCTCATCCCTCACCTCCACCTTGGAATCACCTCTTGATTCCCAGTACCCTCAGCTGTTCCTTGTGTTCCACAGCCCACCAGAGTCAGCTTTTCGAGGGCAGTCATTGTAACTTAGGGCCTGGCACAAAGTAGGTGCTTAGTAATCCCATTAACATGATTTCTATACTAATCACCTGCCTGGTCAGCCTTCTGGATAGAGTCAAGTTGGCATTAGGCGCAGTAGTGGATATGGACCAGTGTAGAAGAGAGTGGTGTGATTACTTCTTTGGCTGGGTTGCTATGCTTATCTGAATACAGTCTAGTGAGCTTAGACCAAATTTGGGAACATGTTAGCAATAGCACCATGATGACTGTTTGGCTCATTTCTACTCAAAGCCTCACCAACCACACAAAAGAAAGTCTAGAAGCTTGTTTAGCTGGGTTTTCTTTAAGCTGCTTTGTGGGGCTGGGGTGCGTACTAGCAGCAAACCAGTTGTGTCTATGCAGAACATCATAGCCCCCATCAGCTACCCAGGAATGTTAATTATAGAGAAATTAGAAAAAATGAGCAACGAGAAGAAAATAAAAACCCACAATTCCACCATTCAGAGGAAGGGGTTAATACTTTGGGTACAACCTTAGTTTACATTCTTCTAAATTTGAATTCTGATTCGTCATTACTTTTTGACTTTGGGCAAGTTTTAAACTTTTCCAGGCCTCAGTGTCCCCATCTTCAAAACTGAGATAATAATGTCAATCTAGCAGGGCTGTTGTGAAGATGTGATGAGATAATTTATGTAAAGCCCATCGTTGCTTTCAAAACTGTAGCTATTATTATTTCACCAGGTGATTGCAGTTCCAAATAGCAGCATCCTAACCACTCTTCTGATCTTTCTTGTGATGCTTTTTTTCCTTTAAAAAAAAAAAAAAGGAATGGGGAATATAGATGAAACAAGATTGGCCAGGAGTTGATTGTTGAGAATGGGGGTTCGTTACACTATTCTCTACTTTTGTGTGTGTGTGAATTTTCCGTAATAAAAAAAGGTTTAAAAAGTGAAAAAAAAAAACAAAAACAAAAGCAAAACAGAAACAAAGAAAAGGAAAGAAGCCCTGCATTCAGGTGTTGCCCCAATGTCTTGTTGTTGTTTTTAGTTGCTGTTGAGTCAATTTCAGTTCCAACTCATGGCAACCCCATGTGTGCAGAGTAGAACTGCTTCATATGGTTTTCAAGGCTGTGACCTTTTGGAATGAGATCATCAGACCTGTCTTCTGAGGTGGGTTTGAACCACCAACCTCTTGGCTAGCAGTCAAGCACTTAACTGTTCTCACCATCCAGGGATCCATAAACTTTTGTTACAAACTTGTTTATCAGTAGTTAAAGAGCCAGCAGGAAGGGAGCTTGCAAGTAGGGGTTTGCAAGTGTGAACTGGGGCCCATTACTGTGGATATTTTTAGATGTAACAGTGTGGCCATGAGCATTAATTTTGGGTCTCATAGTTTGTGGATATTGAAGTGCATAAGTGACTTTCTCTGTAAAGAACATAAAACCTATGGGAGGTGGCAGATGATGGGGGCAATGTAGAGGGCTGCACAATGAGGCTAATATGGCAGTGACCTGACAAGACTTGAATAGTTTTTGCTATAGAGACCCTCTGGTACTGCCTAACTGCTGATCTTCTTCTACCTCCCTTCCATCCTATGAGCTTCTCCTTTTCATTCTGTGAGCTTCTCCCTACCAGCTCATGAGAGCTGATTGTTAATTTTTCAGAAATTTTGTGAGCCTGTTGATGTCATGTCAGTAGCTTGAAATCAGCCGGGGTGGGTGTATTTGTATGATGGAAAATGTCAAACACTACAACTCCGATTTTTTTCCCAAAGACCTAGTTGTTAAACATTTACCAGTGTACCACTGCCTATACCCTTCCAATAAATTGCCTTTTTACTCAAATTAGTCAGAATTGGATTCTGCTACTCCTCTCCTAAGTCCTCTAAGAAAAATGATTAATAACAAGTATACCTTGAAGAGGAACCCTGGCAGTGCGGTGGTTAAGAGCTGGGCTGCCAACCAAAAGGTCAGTGGTTCGAATCTACCAGATGCTCCTTGGAAACCCTATGGGGCAGTTCTACTCCGTCCTATAGGGTCGCTATGATTTGGAATGGACTCGATGGCAACAGGTTTGGTTTTTCGGTTTTATACCTTGAAGAGGCTGAATGGTTTCTTGTTGCTGTTGCTGCTAAACGTGGCATAGGACTATTTTTAAGTCAATGACTCCACAGATACCGATAAAGTGCTTAATTTCCTTTTCTAATTGTCAAACAGCTTTTGGGAGAATTCTCAGTGACAGGTGCCAGCACTGGAGCTGTTCACAGAGGCCTCATGGAAGGCAAAAACTGACATGGCCTATTCCTGAACACCTACAGCCTGATACATTCTATGGTCTCAAAACGAGACTCTGACCTTTTCTCTCCCACTTTTCACTGAGATGGAGAAGGACTGGATGGGCTGCAACTAACCTCAGGCAGATTTCTCAGATTTGGTGTCTCATTGATTCCCACTGTCACTTCAAGAATTCTCTCTGGTTTTGGAATGCAGTTTTCCTATGGCATTAGGAGACGTGGGCTGTACACTTAACTCTGTCACTAACTCATTATGTCAACTTGGGCAATTCTCATTTCTTGAGGTTGTGATCCATAAAGTCACTCTGGGCTCAGACATTCTCTAACTATGCTTATTGTTGTTGTTATCATTGTTGCTGCTAGAGCCATGGGGCTACTAGTGATTCCCTCACCCAAATTTTCTTTAATGTTGTTTGAAAACTTTTCTTAAAAATTTTTAAATTAGATAACTTTTTTTTTAGTTATATGAATCCACTCCTGTTCCAAAGGTTCAAATACTATGGAGTTACATAGAGTAAAATGTGAGAAACCTTCATTCCTGCTCCATTCCCATTTCTCTTCCTAGAGGTAGCTTTGGTTGTTAGTTTGTACGTTCCCTTGTAGTTCTTTTAGATGCAATTTATATACATGCAAAAAATATTTATACAAGAATACAGTATACACACGCAAACACACTCTTAGGTAAATGGGATCATATTATAATCCTGGTCTATGACTTGCTGTTGTGGGCAGTATCTGAGGAGATTGAGCCAGAAAAATACTGGAGACAAAGGATGTCTTAGTCATCTAGTGCTGCTCTAACAGAAATACCACAAGTGGATGGCTTTAACAAAGAAATTTATTCTCTCACAGTCTAGTAGGCTACAAGTCCAAATTCAGGGCATCAGTACCAAGGGAAGGCTTTCTCTGTCAGCTCTGTCATCAATCTTCCCCTGGACTGGGAGCTTCTCCGTGCAGGAACTCCTGGTGCTGCTTTCTTGGTGGTCTGAGGTTCCCTTCTCTCTGCTCATTTCCCTTTCCTTTTATCTCTTGTAAGATAAGAGGTGGTGCAGGCCTCACCCCAGGGAAACTCCCTTTACATTGGATCTGGGATGTGACCTGAGCAAGGGTGTTACATCCCACCCTAATCCTCTTTAACATAATCTAATCTTGCCTCATTAACTACAGGCAGAGATTAGGATTTATTAACATGTAGGAAAATTACAACCACAAAATGGAGGACAACCACACAATACTGGGAATCGTGGCCTAACCAAGTTGACACATATTTTGGGGGGATTACAATTCAATCCATGACAAGGGACTCATCTCCAACTCTCCAATTCCCTAACTGGGATTGCCTGCAGTTTTCCTGTCTGAACTTGCCCTCCTCTCCAAGTCCCAAACTCCCTTCCCCCATCATTATAAGATAAGAACATCAGTCTTCCCCATCTGAGAATTGGGCGAAGGAAGACCAATTGAAAACCATGCTCGGTTGGAATTTATGTTACTGTAGGGTATATTATTGCAGGGTTTTGTGGTGCTATAGTTTACTTAACCACTCCCCCTTTGAGCCCCTCCATTTGTTTTCAGATTTACACTATTACAATCTTGCAATGAACATCCCTGTATTTATGCATGTGTGTGAGTATGTTCATAAATTAGATTCTTTGAAGTGAAACAACTGAGTCAAAAGGAATGCACATTGAAAAATATGAGACACTACCAATTGCACTCTAAAAGTTATTATTTTATCTACCACCAATAACATGTGAATGCCTATTTCCTTCCACATTATTGCTGATACTAGATAGTCTCAATCTTTTCAATTTTTGCTAATCTGATGGACCAAAAATAATCTTATTTTTAATCAGCATTTCACTGATAACTAGTGTGGTGCGATTAATTACTTTTGTGTGCAGCCTTTCTAGCCATAGTCTTGTAACTCCTACCCAGGTGATTGTGTGATAGGGTAATTGTGGCCCACCAAGGGGATTGGTCAGTTTTGCCTTAAAAGAGAGCCAATTCCAGAGCAAAGAGGGGAGCTCATCACCACCAAGAAAGGAGAGACCAGCAGGAGAGATCTGGCAGCAGGAGACAGCGTGGTGGGCTTCCCGGCCCACGGAGAAAGAAAGCGGTGTGCCTTTGGGCAGAGACTGAGGGCCAGGGAGAGCCGTGCCTGAGAGCACAGCTGGGGAGAGGCTATCCTGATGGAAGAACTGTATCCTGAGTGTTCCTGAGCCTGAACTGTAATTGTTAACTTCCCTTATAATAAACCCCATAATCGTGAGTATGGTCTTTGAGTTCTGTGTGGCCATTGCAATGAATTATCGAACCCAGCAGAGAAGTAGAGAGTGCTCTGTGAGCGACGGTTGGTGTCAGAATTGGTAAAGATGGCAGAGAGAGGAGGCATGTCTGACTTCCACCTCATAGGAATCAGCCTTGGGCTGTTGTTAATCGTGGTTCTCCTTCCCCCTTGTGGGGTTGGAGGAGGTCAGACACCACCCCCAAGCTGTTTTTACAACTAGCGAGATTAAACAGTTACCCATAAGACAGAATTGATCACCTATTTTTCATCTTAAGAATTACCTGGGATGTCACAGAAAATGGCAGAGTAGGGAACTCCAAAAATTCATCCCTCCACAAAACCGACAAATAAAATGAAATAACTGTCAGAATGAACTTTTTCAGAACTTTGGGATGTAATCAAAAGCTTACAGCAACCAGGGGAATGCTTAATCAAGAAGAAACATCTGAGTCTTGGTAAGTGAGCTTTGTGGCATTTGAACTTACCCTTGGTACCATCCCACACTCCCCAGCTCGGAGATGACCCCGTTTCTGGTAAAAGTACCTAGGACTGGAGAGAGCAGTACAGACTTTATCCTCAAATATATAGTTAATTGTTTTGACCTGTCTGGTTGGGTCCCTGGAGGACTGGCTCAAAAGACTTACCTTTCTGTCACCTAACTTGGAAATCTCTAAGGGCTGAGGTGGCTACTGAGGGCATTTGCTAAAAAATATTTAGAGCAAATGTTTTAGCTGCTGCTGCCTGGGGCAGGGGATAAACAACCAAAAAAACAAAACCCGCTGCCATCTAGTTGACTGCGACTCATAGTGACCATATAGGACAGAGTAGAACTGCCCCATAGGGTTTCCAAGGCTGTAATCTTTACGGAAGCAGACTGCCACATCTTTCTCCCATGGAGTGGCTGGTGGGTTTGAACCTCCAACCGAACCTCCAACTGAATCTGCTAACCTTGGTTAGCAGCTGAGTGCTTAATCACTGCACACCAGGGCTCCTTAAGGGATAACATTTGGAGCAAATAATAGACAAACTGAGAAGCTTGGGAGGAGAGACTGGGGAATGAGATGCTTTGGGGAATACGGGCTTTGTAAAGCTCCTACATATTCCTGAGAATTTAGAAGGCCATGTGTATGCCCAGGACTATTCAAATGCTCAGTAAAGACCGGAGAAGGCCCTAAGCTGTGACCTCTGGCTGACCTCCAGGCTCTGCACCAGCAGGAAGTGAAGGCCCAGGCAGAGTTGTAAACTGCCTGGCTGAGTGTTGAAGGCATACCCCAAAACACAAAGAACCCCTCAGCAAAGACTAGGAGTTTTTTATTTTTTTGGTTCCAGGCATTTAAGAAAATCTCTGTTGTTTCACTAACTGACCACTAAGCAAGTGAAACAGAATTCAATGGCCACACAAGACAAAGAATACAGACTTTACAAAATCAGTTCAGAAAAGTCACTAAACAAACAAACAATAACAGCCACAAAAGCAGCAACAACAAACCGGGGACGGGGTGGGGGAGAGTCTGATTTCCAGAGTTGCCACAGTATAATATTCAAAATGTCAAATTTTCAATAAAAACTTCTACAAGGATGTTTATAACAGCATTATTTCATAATAGCTAAAGAGTGGAAACAACTCAAATGTTCATCAATTGATGAATGGATTTTAAAAAATGTAGTATATCCATACAATGGAATGTTATTTGGCCATTAAATAACAACAAGAAGAAGAAATACTGATATACGCTACAATTTGGATGAACCTTGAAAACATTATGCTAAGTGAAAGTAGCCAGACACAAAAGGTCACATATTGTGTGATTCCATTTATACGAAATGTCCAGAAAAAGCAAATCTATGGGGACAGAAAGTAGATTAATGATTGCTAGAGGCTGGAGATGGGGGAGAAATGGGTAGTGACTGCTTAACATGTACAGCTTTCTTTTTGGGATAATGAAATGTTCTGGAATTAGATAGTGATGATGGTGGCAAAACATTCTGAATGTATTAAAAGTCCTTTAACAACAACAAAAGAATTGCCTGTTTACATTCTTTGTCTATATTCCTATTGTATAGTCGGTGTTTTATTAACTTGTAGGAACTCTTTATATATTATGGATAGTAACACTGTTTTCTTTGCTGCAAATATTTTCTCCAAGTCTGTCGCTTGTCCATTAATTTTGTTTGTGTTGTCTTTTGCTGTACAGAAGCTGAAATTTTTTACATAGTAAAATCAGTTAATCTTTTCCTTTATGGCTTCTGAATTTGAAACAAGAAGATATTCCCCACCCCAAGACTATACAAATGTTTTTCAACATTTTCTTCATACTGTTGAGCTTTTTCTTTTTTTAATGTAGCTTTTTAAAGCATCTGGGATTTTTTGTGTGTTTGGCGTGAAGTGGGAGTCTAACTTTACTATTCTTCCAAATTGCCTCACACAATTTATTGACTACTCAGTGAGTTCTCCATTGATTTGAAATGTTACCCATATCATATTTTGGTAATGACATTGAAAATGTAGTAGTCTTTGACACTTATGTCTTTTGGAGATTCCTATGCTAACATGTTATCAGTGAAGAGGACTTGAAGCACTTACTGATGAAGATCAAAGCCTACAGCCTTCAGTATGGATTATACCTCAACATGAAAAAAACAAAAATCTTCACAACTGGGCCAATAAGCAATATCACAATAAATGGATAAAAAACTGAAGTCGTCAAGGATTTCATTTTACTTAGATCCATAATCAATGCCCATGAAAGCAGTAGTCAAGAAATGAAACAACGCATTGCATTGGGCAAATCTGCTGCAAAAGACCTCTTTAAAGTGCTAAAAAGCAAAGATGTCACCTTGACGACTTAGGTGCACCTGACCCCAGCCATGGTATTTTCAATCACCTCTTATGCATGCGAAAGCTGGACAATGAATAAGGAAGACTAAAGAAGAATTGATGCCTTTGAGTTGTGGTGCTGGCGAAGAATATTGACTATACTATGAACTGCCAGAAGAACGAACAAATCTGTCTTGGAAGAAGTACAGCCAGAATGAACCTTAAAAGCAAGAATGGTGAGATATGTTATCAGGAGGAACCAGTCCCTGGAGAAGGACATCATGCTTGTTAAAGTAGGAGGTCAGCGAAAAAGAGGAAGACCCTCAATGAGATGGATTGACAGAGTGGCTGCAAAAATAGGCTCAAGCATGACAACGATTGTGAGGATGGTGCAGGAGCGGGCAGTGTTTCATTTTGTTGTACATAGGGTGGCTGTGAATCAGAACTGACTCGACGGCACCTAACAACGACAAGAAGAGCCAGGAGAGCGGGCGTCCTTTGGACCTGGGGTCCCTGCGTGAGAAGCTCCTAGACCAGGGGAAGATTGATGAAAAGGACCTTCCCCCAGAGCCGACAGAGAAAGAAAGTCTTCCCTTGGAGCTGGCACCCCGAATTCGGACTTCTAGCCTTCTAAACTGTGAGAGAAAAAATTTGTTAAAGTCATCCACCTGTGGTGTTTCCGTTATAGCAACATTAGATAACTAAGACCCCCATACATCTGTCAGTTTGTCATAGTGTGGGGGCTTGCGTGTTGCTGTGATGGCTGAAAGCTATGCCACCAGTATTCAAATACCAGCAGGGTCACCCATGGTGGACAGGTTTCAGCTGAGCTTCCAGACTAAGACAGACTAGGAAGAAGGACCCAGCAGTCTACTTCTGAAAAAAAATTAGCCAGTGAAAACCTTATGAATAGTAGCAGAACATTGTCTGAGATAGTACCGGAAGATGAGCTCCTCAGGTTGGAAGGCACTCAAAATATCACTGGGGAAGAACTGCCTCCTCAAAGTAGAGTCGACCTTAATGACGTGGATGGAGTCAAGCTTCCAGGACCTTTATTTACTGATGTGGCATGACTCAAAATAAGAAGAAACAGTGGCAAACATCCATTAATAATTGGAACATGAAATGTAAGAAGTATGAATCTAGGAAAATTGGAAGTCAAAAATGAAATGGAACACAAAAAGATCAATATCCTAGAGGCATTAGTGAGCTGAAATGGACTGGTATTGGTCATTTTGAAACTGACAATCATATGGTCTACTATGCCAGGAATAACAAATTGAGGAGGATTGGCATTGCATTCATCGTCAGAAAGAACATTTCAAGATCTATCCTAAAGTACAATGCTGTCAGTGATAGGATAATATCCATAGGCCTACAAGGAAGACCAGTTAACACGACTATTACTCAAATTTACGCACCAACCACTAAGGCCAAAGAAGAAGAAATTGAAGATTTTTACCTACTTCTGCAGTCCAAAATTGATCAAACATGCAATCGGATGCACTGATAATTACTGGTGGCTGGAATGTGAAAGTTGGGGACAAAGAAGAAGCATCAGTAGTTGGAAAACATGGCCTTGGTGGTAGAAATGATGCCGGAGATCGCATGATAGAATTTTGCAAGACCAACGACTTCATTGCAAATACCTTATTTCAACAACATAAATGGTGACTATACACATGGATCTCACCAGATGGAATACACAAGAATCAAATCAACTACAACTGTGGAAAGAGATAATGGAGAAGCTCAAGATCATCAGTCAGAACAAGGCCAGGGGCCGACTGTAAAGCAGACCATCAATTGCTCATATGCAAGTTGAAGTTGAAGAAAATTAGAACAAGTCCACGAGAGTCAAAGTACGATCTTGAGTATATCCCACCTGAATTTAGAGACCATCTCAGGAATAGATTTGACACGTTGAACACTAATGACCAAAGACCAGATGAGTTGTGGAATGACATTAAGGACATACTACACGGAGAAAGTAAGAGATCATTAAAAAGACAGGAAAGAAAGAAGGTACCAAAACTTGCTCTTGAACATAGAGTAGCTAAAGTAAATGGAAGAAATAATGAAGCGAAAGAGCTGAACAGAAGATTTCAAAGGGTGGCTTGAGAAGACAAAGTAAAGTATTATAATGAAATGTGCAAAGATCTGGAGTTAGAAAATCGAAAGGGAAGAACACGCTCAGCATTTCTCAAGCTGAAAGAACTGAAGAAAAAATTCAAGCCTCAAGTTGCAATACTGAAGGATTCTACGGGGAAAATACTGAACGATGCAAGAAGCATCAAAAGGAGATGGAAGGAAAAAAAAAGATCATGGAAGGGATACACAGTCACTGTACCAAAAAAAAATGGTCGACGCCTGGTCATTTCAGGAGGTAGCATATGATCAAGAACCGATGGTACTGAAGGAAGAAGTCCAAGCTGCACCGAAGACATTGGCGAAAACAAGGTTCCAGGGATTGACCAAATACCAATTGAAATGTTTCAACAAACAGATGCAGCGCTGGAAGCGCTAACTCGTCTATGCCAAGAAATTTGGAAGACAGCTACCTGGCCAACCGATTGGAAGAGATCCATATTTGTGCCCATTCCAAAGAAAGGTGATCCAACTGAATGCAGAAATTATCAAACAATATCATTAATGTCACATACCAGTAAAATTTTGCTGAAGAGCATTCAAAATCGGTTGCAGCAGTACATTGACAAGGAACTGCCAGAAATTTGAGCTGGATTCAGAAGAGGATGTGGAACGAGAGATATCATTGCTGACATCAGATGGATCCTGGCTAAAAGCAGAGAATACCAGAAAGATGTTTACCTGTGTTTCGTTGACTATGCAAAGGCATTCACAGTGAATGGCAAAGGCCACCTCACTTTAATACCCCCTTGGAAGTAATTTCCCTGTTCTGGAGTCTAGGACTTGTTCTTAGTAGGGAGTCCCAGGAGTCCGGACCTCTAAGGCAATACTTAGAAAAGGGTTGTACTGAATTTACTTTTTCCTTCCTTCCTTTCTGCCTTCCTGCCTTCTTTCCTTTCTGTCTTTTCTGGCCTACGTCCATTCTACCTTCTTTGGTAATAACACCCTAATTTCATTTGGGGAAATTTCCTCTAGCCACTCTGGATAAAGTCTGGTGAGACTATTAATCAAGACCCATGCCCTCTCCTAGCTCAGGAGCCGGGATGTGGACCCAAGCTAGTTTAATTGGAAGATTCCTCTTGAATTTGATTCGGGAGTAAAATGACAACAAGACTGGATGAAGTGTTCAGCAGTTCTGGTTTGACATCTTCTGGAGCTGCCTGGTTTCTGAAGAGCTGGGTTTTCCAGCCTCTCCATAAACCTGTGTGCTCCCTGTATACTTTCAATAAATTCCCCCTTTTCCTAAGTTAGCCAGAGTTGAATTTTGTTGCTCACAACAACAACAAAAATCCCAACTCATATAAGGGCGAGTCATTTAATGATTTTGGCAAACATTTATTAAATACTTAGTATTTGCCAAGCACTGTGCTAGTCGCTGGGGAGGACTTTCCAAGTGCTAAATGGGCTGATTTCTTTTGTCAGTAATAAGGTTTATTAGAGAAAGCTGGGAGTAAACTCTATAAACCTTCATTATAAGTGCCAGGAAAGAAGGAGACTCTAAGACACTTCCCGTGCTTCATAGTAGAATAATTACCAATCATTAAATAAAGTTTAATAGAAATAATAAAAACATTAATGTTGGAATTGTAATAATTTTCTACAGTTGAAATGATTAATTCAGAGCTGTAGTAATTTTCAACTTTCTAGCAAGTTTCTTTGGAGGCCACATTTGAGTAAATCCCTGTTGCTAACCTCTCAGGAACACATAAAATAGTGTTGCCTATGTGAGAAGCAGCTCTATCACAATCCAACGCCAAGAATTTGAGGCATCTGTGCTTGTGATTTATTAATAGCCATGGAGGGAAAAGACACTCTTTGGATATTTCAGGCATTTAAAAGATGAAGGGGGTAGTTTGAGGGGACCAGTAGTTTGGGGAGTTAAATACTGATTTCACTGTACTGCATCCCATTGAAATATGCCCTGCGATTACTTAAATATAGGGATTTTGGAAGCTGCTCCATTAATAAAGATTGTAGCAACTTTGGGGGCTTAGTAATTGGCTCTGACATGACCCTTTCATTGGAACGTTTAGGCTCTACTTTCAGATTCCAGGCATAGACGTGGTGTAGATTCTTTGGCATAATTGATTTGGAGCTCAAATTTAAAAGCACCATTTTCTCTAGCCAAAGAATCTAAATTCATATCTCACATATCTCCTGATCAGCAGCCAAATGTTCCTTTTCAACTGGACTTTAATTTCAACTCCCCATGAAAGAGCACGAGTCTCCTGATCTTTCACCAAGCATTCTTCACATTGCACTTCACTTTCATTTGTCTTTGAAAGAGCCTGTTTTTCCAATTGGCCTTTACACGGGTGTCCCTTTCAAATTGGTTTTCCATCTTGCTAAAAGTTCTCATTTTCAAAATGCTCTTGGTGATGTGAAACTAAGAGTTTATTCATCTTTAGGGTGAATTTTGTGGCTTTTAATTTCTTCTTTGTGTTCAAAGTGATGGGCCTCATAATTACATATGAAAGAAAGAAAACCAAAACCAAGGTGCCTGTTAGGGATTGAACTGTGTCCCCCAAAAATATCTATTGGAATCCTAACACCTATACTTGGGGAGGTAATCCTGCTTGGAAATAGGGTTTTCTTTGTTATGTTAATCAGATCATACCCAAGTAGGGCTGGTTCTAAATCTAACCACTTCTGAGCTATATAAAGAACAGATTAGATACAGAGATACACACACACTAGGGAAGACATGCCACGTGAGGATCGTCTACAAACCAAGAAACCAAGGAATGCCTGGGACTACCTACAAGGAAGGAATTGATATGGCCAAGACACTAATATGGACTTTTAGCCTCCAGAATTGTGGGAAAATAAACTTCTGTTCTTTAAAGGCACCTACTTGTGGTATTTCTGTTACAGCAAAAGCAGCACTAGGAAAATTAAGACAGTGCCCTAAGAGCCCCCAAAGTGGATTTTGTCAATACAATTTATTGTAAGTCAGGAAATTGCAAACATAACTTCCACATTTGGAAAACTATATCTAGTTGTTTTCACACAATAGAGAAATAAACAAAATTGGATGTTATTAATATAGAGATAAGACATAGGTAATCTGTCGCAGTCAGTGATTACTCTGGCCCTTTCTTTCCTGACTCCTGCTACTCATTAGCACCTCCACCAGAGGGCAGACAGTAAAAGAGAAAGGGAAGGACAGGAAAGGCTGCAATCCAACAAAAAACTTGAAGCTACCTAAACTCATCTCTGAACCCATTCCTCTGAGGTCCTGGTGGGCGTCTAGCTTATTTGAACAAAGGTATTAGCTCAGGTATTAGCAGGTCCCTAGGTGGCGAAAACAGTTTGTGCTCGACTGCTAACCTAAAGGTTGGCTGTTCAAACCCACTCAGTGGTACCTCAGAAGAAAGGCCTGGCGATCTGCTCCTATAAAGATTACAGCCAAGAAAATCCTATGGAGCTGTTCTACTCTGTAACACCTGGGGTCACCATGAGTCAGAATCAACTCAATGGCAACTAACAACATTAGTTCAGATAAGGACTGAAAAAAAAAAAAACCAAACCAGTTGCCGTCCGGTCGATTCTGACTCATAGCGACCTTATAGGACAGAGTAGAACTGCCTTATAGGGTTTCCAAGGAGTGGCTGGTGGATTTGAACTGCTGACCTTTTGGTTAGCAGCCATAGCTCTTAACCATGGCACTACCAGGGCTACTGGGTGTAAATCATGGCTCAGTCACTTCAGGCAGTCAAGAAATATTTATTGAGTGTTACATACTAGGCACTGTGCTAGACACTGGGGATAGAGCAGTAAACCAGACAGACAAAAACATTAGCTTGTAGAGTTAGGATTCTAATGTTGTGTATTCATGAACTCCTTGAGTCTCAGTTTCCTCACCTGTACCATGGGGGCAATACAGGTTTTCCCTGCTATCCCAAATAGAGAAATCCTATAAAACCTTTTCTAAGCCGAAATGGCGTAAAGCGAAGAAACAATTACCATTAATTTATATGGGAAATTTTTTTGAGCATTCCCAGACCCAAAACATAACCTACCAAATCATACCAAATAACACATAAAACCCTTACGAGCTCTCTTCGGCTTTTTTGATATCTTAGGATACATCTTGCTAACGGATGTGCAAAATAAATCTAGATAAAGCACAGATGTTCACTGACACAGTTCAAAGCTATGACGGCATGATACTGAGATGCTGAGTGTAGCTTCCAGGGAAGGAGCTTGGTGATGCCACTCTCGCTGCTCCGGGTGTACGCTGCCTCGTTAATGGCTTGTTGCAAAACAAACTCTGAACGCTATTTCTGCTTTTTGCCTTTTTTAGTAAAAGCGAAAATCCTCTTCTGATTTCTTGCAGTTAGCGAAAACAGGTACTAATGTAGTTCTTTCGTAAAAGCCAAGTGGCGTAAAGCGAAATTTCAAACAGCAGGGGATATCTGTACTACTAGCATTTCTGTGAGCATTTAAAGGAGACACTTAAGCACCTAACAAAGTTTCTAGATATATTATAATTTGTACATAGTTTTTCATAGTGTCTATAAAATTTTGTGTTCTACTTTACATTATTTTATAAACGCTTTCCCATGACTGTTTCTATTTAGTAGTTTAATGGTTATGTAATATTTCATCGTGTCAACTTAACCACTGCTCTATTCTATTCTATTCTATTCTATACCTGGTTCATAGTAGATTCTCAGTGAATATTTGTTGAAAGGGGATGAATATCACATATATATAGTACTTCCATCTTTTTAATATTACAACTAGCACTCTTTATTTTTGAATAATTTTTCTGGGAAAAGTTCTAAAAGTAGAATTATTGTGTCAAAATGTATGACACAAGGCATGGATTATTCATGAGCCTCGGTATATACATTGCCATCATGCTACCGTGAAGAATGATACTAATTTAAAAAATTACATAAATCACTATCACATTGTGGTTTAATTTGTATTCTTTAATTATTAATAATGTTGATTTTTTTTCATATTGCTACTTACTAGTTGGATTTCCTTCTTCTAAAACATCTGTTTGTGAGACAGGACCATTTGGATAAGGTTTGAGAGAAGACAGGTGAGGTCCTATATGGAGGATGCTAACTAAGACAACCACCTGAGCCATCAGGGCATCAGGAGCAGGGAATGAGGTGATATGAGAAAGAGTGATGCAGAAAATAAAATGGAAGGGCAGTGAAGACAGATGTTAAGGGTTTGCTAAAGACTAACAGACCGCTGACCTTTCAGTTAGCAGCCCAGCATTTAATCAGTGTGCCACCAAGGCTTCTACTAACAGATAACAGGTAAAGACTATCCCCACAAAGAAATACGTCTTTGTTACATCACACCAGGGACAGGGTTGTTTTGTGCAACGAGCACCTGCAGTATTCGAAGTGAAGGCTGCAAACCTTGATGTCTTGGAGTTGAGAGAGCTGATACAGCACTGGGCATGGAAATGTTGATGAATTAGTATGAATTGGGGCCTGGTTTGAAATGTGATTTGCATATCTGTGGTTTGGGGTTATGGATGCCAGATCTTTAACCCTTTGCCCTGAGGAATAGAATTGGTTGAGTGGTTGAAATGAAGCAATGAGCCTTTGATCTGAAAAGGTTTGGTAAAATAAGCAATTGTGTGGTTTTTAAAAATAATGTATTTTGAAATATTTTCAAACCTACAGAAAAGTTGCAAGTGCAGTACAACGAACTTCCATACCCCTTTCATCCAGATTCCTTAACTGTTACCATTTCACTGCATTTGCTCCATCTCTCTCTCTCTTTCTATTTATGTGTCTCACATACTTTGGACATGTTATCAGGAGGGACCAGTCCCTGGAAAAGGACATCATGCTTGGTAAAGTAGGGGGTCATCGAAAAAGAGGAAGACCCTCAGCAAGCTGGATTGACACAGTGGCTACAACAAGGGGCTCAAACAGCAATGATTGTGAGGATGGTGCAGGACCAGGCAGTGTTTTGTTCTGTTGTACGTAGGGTTGCTATGAGTCAGAACTGACTTGACGGCACCTAACAATAACAACATGTATGTATTTGTGTGTGTGTATATATATTCTTATATATATATATACATACACACATACACACACACACTTTAGTTTTTTCTAAACCATTTGAGAGCAAGCTGAATACATGATACTCTATCACCCTTAAATATTTCAGTGTGTATTTCCCCAAAACAAGGCCATTCACCTAACAGACCAGCATACACCTCTCCAAGTCAGGAAATCCATATTGGTACAATGCTACCATCCAATCCACAGACCCCATTAAAATTTTGCCAACTGTCCCAATAATATCTTTTTCTTTTCTGGTCCAAGATTCTATCCAGGAACATGTGACGGATTTTGTTGTCCGACCTCTTAAAAAACGAAACAAAACAGTTGCGTCAAGTCGATTCTGACTCATGGAGACCCTACGTGTGGTCAGAGTAGAACTGTGCTCTATATGGTTTTCAAGGCTGTGACCTTTCGGAAGCAGATCACCAGGCCTTTCTTCTGAGGCACCACCGACATTTGATTAGTAGCTCAGCGCTCAACTGTTGCACCACCCAAGGATTCCACATATTTCTTCAGGCTCCTCCAATCTGAAATAGTTCCTTAATCTCTTCCTGTCTTTCACATCTTGGACAGCTTTAGAAACTACTGGGTTTACATTTTGTACAATGCCCCATATGTTTCCTCATGACCATACTCAGGCCACACTTTCTTGGCAGGACTATCCGAGAAATGATGCTGTGCTCTTCTCAGTGCATCACATCAGAAGACACACAATGTCAACCTGTCTTGTCACTGGTAATGTTAACGTTGACTACCTGATCATGTTGGTGTCTGCAGGTTTCTCCCCCATAAGGCACCCTCTTTCCCTTTGTAATCTATTAGTATTTTGTAGGAAGATATTCCAAAATTATGCCAAAATCCTGTTCCTCATCAATCCTCCACCCACCACCCCTAGCCTCCACTGACAACTTGTGCCTGAATCAGCCACTACTATAATGGTTGCCAAATAGTGATTTTCTATTTCCATCAATCTTTCTACATTTATTAGTTGGCATTCTACTGGAGGGAAGAGCTTTCCCTTCTCCCTGTTGCGGTTATCTATTGCTATGTAACAAACTATTCCTAAACTTAGTGGCTTCAAACAACAATAATCATTTACTGAACTTACGAATATGCAATCTGGGCAAGGTTCATTGGGGAAGGTTCGCCTCTGCTCCATGCTGCATCAGTTGCAGCAGTCAACTGGGGCCAAAGTGTCTACTTCCAGGGTGGCTCACTCATACGGCTGGCAAGTTGGTTTTTGACTAGAACTACCCGAGACCTCTCCATGTGGATGCTTGATTTCATCCCAGCATTGTGGATAAGATTCAAGACCAAGCATCCTGAGAGAGCAAGGTAGACGTGCATGACCTTTTTATGATACTTCAGAAGTCACATAGTGTCGCAGCGGCGACGGTTGTCGGGACGGCGGAGACAGTAACCAAACACAACTCTTACAGAGAAGTGGGGCCAGGAGGGTCACTCTGAGGAGTCGACCCCGGCTTCGGTCCCAGGAGTTTATTTATAGTCAATACAGCAAGGATTGAAGCAAATAACAGAACAAAGGGCTTTGGGTGCGGGCAAGGGAGAAGGAATTCAGGTAAACAAGCCAATCAGTAAAGGGATAATAGGTTTGGGAAAACAAGTCGTGACAAGTCTCAACATGTTGGGGACAAGTCTCAACATGCTGTGCAGCATAGAGGCCTGTGGGGGCTGCAGTTGTCAATAGTGCAGCCATGTTTAAATGGCATATATCCCCACAACATAGCTTCACTTCCATTGTACTCTGTTGGTTGACGCGGTTGCAAATGTCTACCCAGGTTCAAGAGGAGGGGACATAGACCTTACAACTCGATGGAAAGATTGTTAACATCACATTGTAAGAACAGCATGTAGGATAGAATGTATTGTGGTGGACATAATTGTAAAATACAGTCTGTCCTATCCCCCATTTATTTATTCATTCGTTTATATCAACATGGACTCATGGATACCTATTTTATCCAACTGGTTGTAATGTATTACTATTATTATTTATTTTGATGCTCAAATTGTCCCAGATTTACCTGTGGAAGCCCCTTCAAGGTGGTATCTTTGTCCTTTGGACATGTGTCCATTATTCTTTGAGTACTTCCTTTACTGGAAGATTGTATATGGAAACCATGATCAGGGCACTTAGTATGCTCATTGCTAATAGGCTTTCATTGCTTCTAGGCACTCTTAGTAGAAAGAGCTGGGAAATATATGTATAACCACTGGTGGCACAGTGGTTAAAGGGTCAGCTGCTAACCGAAAGGTTGGCAGTTCAAACTCCACGGGAGAAAGATGTGGCAGTCTGCTTCCATAAAGATGACAGCCTTCGAAACCCTATGGGGCAGTTCTATTCTGTCCTATAGGGTCACCATGAATCGGAATCGACTTGACGGCAACAGGTTTGGTTTGGTTTTGATCCCCCTCCCCAGCACCCCATGCACTCAAGTGCCAGCAAGGATACCACTAGTGGGACTCCATGTGGCAGCCTTCCTCACTGCCATTGACTCCTCTAAGCTTGAAAAGGAAGATGGGAAGGGAAGGGGCTTGTATTTAACATGATTGAAACTGGCCAAAATGTGATATAGTTTTCCCCATCTTTGAACCAATCTGCTTTATACAGATCCAATGTCACGCCAATGACCAATTTTTTTTTTGTTGTTAGGTGCTGTCCAGTCTGTTCTGACCCACAGCGACCCTATGTACAACAGAACAAAATACTGCCTGGTCCTGCACCATCCTCACAATCGTTGCTATGTTTGATTCCATTGTTGCAGCCACTGTGCCAATCCATCTCATTGAGGGTCTTCCTCTTTTTTGCTGACCCTGTACTTTACCAAGCATGATGTCCTTCTCCAGGGACTGATCTCTCCTGACAACATGTCCAAAGTATATAAGATATAGTCTTGCCATCCTCGCTTCTAAGGAGCATTCCGGTTGTATTTCTTCCAAGATATATTTGTTTGTTTTTTTGGCAGTCCATGGTATATTCAATATTCTTTGCCAACATCATAACTCAAAGGCATCAATTCTTTGGTCTTCCTTATTTGTTGTCCAGCTTTCGCATTCATATGAGGTGATTAAAAATACCATGACTTGGATCAGGCACACCTTAGCCCTTAAAGTGACATCTTTGCTTTTTAACACTTTAAAGAGGTCTTTTGCAGCAGATTTGCCACACTGCAATGTGTTGTTTGATTTCTTGACTGCTGCTTTCATGGGCGTTGACTGTGGATCCAAGTAAAATGAAATCCTTGACAACTTCAATCTTTTCTCTGTTTATCATGATGTTGCTTATTGGTCCAGTTGTGAGAAT
>NW_004444002.1:3947561-3974140 GCF_000243295.1 Trichechus manatus latirostris
CATACTGAAGGCTGTGGTCTTTGATCTTCATCAGTAAGTGCTTCAAGTCCTCTTCACCTTCAGCAAGCAAGTTGTGTTACCTGTATATCGCAGGTTGTTAATGAGTCTTCCTACAATCCTGATGCCGCGTTCTTCTTCATATAGCCCAGCTTCTTGGATTATTTGCTCAGCATACAGACTGAATAAGTATGATGAAAGGATACAACCCTGACACAAACATTTCCTGACTTTAAACCATGCAGTATCCCCTTGTTCTGTTCAAATGACTGCCTCTTGGTCTATGTACAGGTTCCTCATGAGCACAATTAAGTGTTCTGGAATTCCTATTCTTCGTAATGTTATCCATAATTTGTTATGATCCACACAGTCGAATGCCTTTGGATGACCAATTTATGACCAATCATGCCCTCATGAAAAGATTCCCTGTTTTTAAATGTATGTGTGTATGTACGTATTTCTATTTCAGGGAAAAATATATATAGTACAAGGGTAGGAGAAAATCATCAGTATATGCCCTAGAAACATTTATGTATGGTCTTAGGGTTGCTGGAAGATTTTGGGGACGCTGATCAACTGACTGAGAAAGACTTGGGGACCAGTTTTCTTGTATCCAAGGTCTGTATAGGGTTTGGATAGACATGTTTCTATCTAGGGGAATACTTAAAAGACTAGTCCAGGGGTTTGCAGTTCAAATAGAGGGCTTAGATTTCAGCTTCCTCTGGTCTGCTAAGTCAGTCACCACTTGTTTACCCATTTTCTAGCTTCCACATTTTGGGGAGGGGTGTTGTCTTGCCTCTCCTCCTGGTTTCCTTTGTCCTCATGGGGTTTTGCTCTTTTAATTACTGTTTTTTTCATGGCGGAAGAGCTGAGACAAATGCATGTGTTCAATTTTCCAAGTTTAACTGGAAGTGCAGAGTTGTTTTAAATAGCAAACACCTTGGTTCATTTAAAATCAATCCCATGAACAAAAATTGGAGTTCATAGAATCATATAATGTTATAAGTAGAAACCTTCCAACGGTTCTTGTCTTTTTACTAGCAGGTACCTCTTTTATTCTACCATTTGTCTGCCAGAAGAATGAACAAATCCGTCTTGGAAGAAGTACAGCCAGAATGCCCCTTAGAAGGAAGAATGGCGAGATTTCATCTCAGGTACTTTGGACATGTTATCAGGAGGGACCAGTCCCGGGAGAAGGACATCATGCTTGGTAAAGCAGAGGGTCAGCGAAAAAGAGGAAGACCCTCAACGAGATGCACTGACATAGCGGCTGCTACAATGGGCTTAAGCATAACAATAATCATGAGGATGGTGCAGTGTTTCGTTCTGTTGTACATCGGGTTGCTATGAGTCAGACCTACTGGAAGGCACCTAACAACCTCTTTTATTACATATCCACCCCCATAAAACCAGTTGCCATCGAGTTGATTCTGAATCATGGAGACTATGTGTGTCAGAGTAGAACTGTACTCCATAGGGTTTTCAATGGCTGATTTTTCAGAAGTAGATTGCGAGGCCTTTCTTCCAAGGCACCTCTGGGTGGACTCGGACCTCCAATCTTTTTGTTAGGAGCTGAGCACATTAACCATTTGCAAAGCAGGGACTCCTTCCTCCCTCATAGACCCCTACATTTAAAAAGATTTAAACTCCAGAACCTCAGTTTGGGAAACCTTGGTCTAGTAAATCCCTTCATTTTACAGATGAGGAGACTGTGGTCTAGAGAGGAGATATGATTTGCCCAAAGTTTCGCAGCTGGTGAGGGGCCAAATTAGGAAGTCAACCCATGTCTCCTGCCTCCTGCTCTGGTGCTTTTTTTGATCTAGTATGTGAGATTTCTGACCCCCAAAACTGATGGGCAGGTGAGGGAAATCTTTCCTTCTGATTTCATGCTGTGGTTCTTCTCAGCAACATCATTTGTGGCACTGAAATATTACTTCTTCTGGTGTCTAGGCGGAAAATGCCTCCCTTCCACTATGAGAGCCACAGAGGGCCAAACATACTGGGAATCACTGGAGTTTCCTCAGGGTCACAGGGGAACTATATGTTTGGAATGTAATAAACGTTCTTTTATAGCAAACGTGGAGAAAAAGCAGTGTTGGGAACACTTCAGAGTCAGTGCCAGAGGCCTTTTGTTTCCTCTTCAGCCAACCAATCAGTGGGGATAGACTAGGCACCTACTGTGAGCTCTTAGCTATGCTAGAAGTTACCAAGGATAAATGGGCTTTGCCCCAATGGGTTTAGGATCAAATTGCGGAGACTAAACATCGAATCAACTAGCTCGTAAGCTCTCTAAGGGGAGGGGCTTTGTCTTCCCCATTTCTTATGGGCCTTAGTGCACCTGACTTCCTGCTGGACGTACACTAGTTGTCTACTGTTTGATTAAAGCCTCATTGTTGCATTATTTCCTCTCCCTAAAGTGGAAATAATGAATGCTGAGTTGATGCAACCATGTAGTCCGGTTCCCTGAGGTAAAGTGACTGTACATGTTTTGTCTGGAAACTCATTGCCTTCTGCAGAATTCTTTCACACTGGTAAAGGTTAAATTTTGCTATTCTCCCAGATCTTTTGACAATATCTCCTACAAATGAAGAGGCTAACAATAAAACCCCTACTGTTTGTATAGGCTTTGTAGTTTACTGTGATCTCATTTAATCTCCTATCTTGTCTTTTTCCTCAGTGCTTTGTACACAAATGTTATTGATTCCCTCTACAGGCGGCCATGTGTGATGGAACAAACGGCACAAGACTGGAGTTTTAACACCTACCTCTTCAACTAACTACCCGAGTGCTCTTAGGGAAGTTGCTTCCCCTCCCCGGGCCTCGATTTACCCACATGCAGAAGGAGAAGGGGGTTTGGATCTGTACTCCAGTTTCTAATTGGAGTGCAAGGCCATTGTGCGGTTCCTGCGTGGGCGTGGTTGTTCCAAATCAAAGGGCAGGGACAGGATGCAGTCTGATGATCCGGGACAGAGGAGGGGTGGTCCGGCAGCTTTGCACATTCGTGGGCGCCTCCCTCCCCGTCCTGAGGTTTCCCAGGCTGTTTAAGTTCATCATCCCAGGGCACTGCTGTCAGCCCCCTACCACACACACCATGCCATTCAGGGTTTCTTTCCCAGGGTCTGCTTTAAAGCCAGCGGAAGATTTGCTAAGGTCTCGCATCTTATTTCTTGCCCTCCTGACATCTGAGGCCTGAAAAGAAGTGGGGTCGCCTGCTTAGGCCGGCTTCCGGAGGCCGCGGCCTTCTGCCTTCCGGGGCTGGGGGCCGGAGGGTGCCAGAGCGCAGGCAGTCATTGTTTGGGTATGGACTCAAAGCAGCGGGAGCCACAGTGCACAGGAAAAAGAATGAGCTCATGACTGCTAGATGAAAAGATTCTTATCTTGGAAACAGCGGTTTCTTATGCAAAACAGGGGGCAGCAGTGTGATAGCGCCCCACGGAGTACATTCAACAACAGGGATTTCAAAACACAGGAGCTATTTTGCATACCTACGGGAGCAGCAATGGGCCAGCTTGTTCATTAATTAAAAGGGTGGGGGCGCCGAAAAACCCACGCTCACACTTGCTGCTGAAGTGAAATAATTCATTTGCCTTCCCCTCAGTCCCAGTTGATCAGCTGGGAGACAAATGTTGTTTTTGCAACCACGGCCACCTCTGGAGATGAGAGGGGAGGGAGAGGATGAGGCGGGGAGGGGAGGGTTGTCACAGATAAGTAGAACAGCGGTGATCTCTCAACCATTTCTATCTGGCGTTCAAATGAGTTGTTTTAAATAGCAAACACCTTGGTTCATTTAAAATCAATCCCATGAACAAAAATTGGAGTTCATAGAATCATAAAATGTTATAACTAGAAACCTTCCAAAGGTTCTTGGCTTTTTTGCTAGCAGGTATCTCTCGTTCCACCACTTGACTGCCAGAAGAACGAACAAGTCTGTCCTGGAAGAAGTACAGCCAGAATGCTCCTTAGAAGGAAGAATGGCGAGACTTCGCCTCACTTACTTTGGACATGTTATCAGAAGGGAGCAGTCCCTGGAGAAGGACAGCATGCTTGGTGAAGTAGAGCGTCAGCGAAAAAGAGTCGCGGAGGCCTTTTGTCTCCTCAGAGACAGTGGTTCTTGCCTCCGCCCTCCCCGCTCCCGCACCCCGCCCCGGGTCGCTTTGAGTCGGAATCCACTCCACGGCAATGGGTTTCGTTTGTTTGTTTGTTTTTTTCCTCACTCAGCAGCTTTACCTTCCTAGTTCTGTTTAATTTCTTATGAAAGAAGTCTGAGCCAATCCCCACTGATGGGGAGGAGAGGGAGGGAGAGAGATGAAGAAAGTGGGGGTGGGTGAGGCCAGCGATGTGTTCTTTGACTACAGTCTATTTCCCTAACTCTTTGAAATGTGGTCCCCTGAGGGGATGGACTGAAACTGTGACTGTCCTGGAAATTCCAGAATGTAGGCCACCCACTAAATGGCTAATGCCACAGGTGGGGAGTAGAGTTGAACGTGGTTGCAGGTGAGAGGCACCAACGCCACCCACATATCTTTCCTACCACCCAGCCTGCTCTCCTTGTACCCCCCATCATCTTTTGATTTAGGAATGAGAAGAGTTATCATTTATCAAGCACTTTTCATATACATTACCTTTTATGTTATCTCTTATCACATAGATTATACATGTGTGCTGGGCATTTTCATATATGTTAACTTGTTTGAGCTCAGTTACCCTGGGAAATAACTGGCTGTTATTGTTCCTATCTTAGAAGTGAGGAAGCTGAGGCTCAGAGACAGTCAGTTACTTAAGGTGACGCAGCTAGGATATAGCAAAGCTAGGATTTGAACCCATGTTAATCTGATGTCAAAACCTGTGCTTTAAACTACTGTGCAGTGTTGACTCTCTTCCCTTTCCCCAACTCTCCCCTAAATTACCTCTGCCCAACTGTTACCCAAAAGGCAAACTTCCCAAGATAGGCCTTCTTCCCAGGTGGGCAAGGATGGAGGTCCTTCCTGAATGTGAGACACTCTCCTCAACCCTGCGTACCATCGATATAGAAGACAAGCCTGGGAGATCCCCTCTCTACCTCAGGCTCATTAAGGTGACTAGTGTTTTTAAAGTTAGGTTTATCGAAGTATAATTTTTGTACAGTAAAATTCTCCTTTGAAAAGTGTCCAGTTCAATGAGTTTTAACAAATGTATACTGTTGTGTAACCACCAACACGATCAAGATATAGAATATTTTCATTATCCCCAAATTTTCCCTTGGGCCTCTTTGCAGTGAATCCCCTCCTCCATACCCACACTTTGGCAACTACTGATCTTTTTCCTATCCTCATAGTTTTGCCTGTTCCAGAGTGTCATGCAAATGGAATCATACAGTATGTTGTCTTTTTGGTCTGACTTCTTTCATTTAGCGTAATGCTTTTGAGATTCATCCAGTAGTTCATCCCTTTTTATTGCTAAGTAATATTCCATTGGATGGGTGTACCACAGTTTGCTTATTCATTCACCAGTTGATGGACATTCTCCAGCTTTGGGTGATTATAAAGCTACTATGAACATTTATGTATAGGTTTTTGTGTGGACATATATCTTCATTTCTCTTGGGTAAATTCCTGGGAGTGGGATTGCAGGGTCATATGGTAAGTGTATGTTTAACATTATAAAAAATTGCCAAACTGTTTCCAAAGTGGCCATGACCATTTTTTATTCCCATCAGCAAAGCATAAAAGTTCTGGTTGCTCTGCACCTGCACTAATACTTGGATATGGTCAGTCTTTTTAATTGTAGTGATCCTAATAGATGTGTATTTTATCTCATTGTAGTTTTAATTTATATTTTCCTAATGACTAATGATATTGAATGTCTTTTCCTTTGCTTATTTACCATCTTCAGAGTCCCTGGATTTTATTTTAATGTTAATGGAAGCCATTGGAGGGTTCTAAGTCAGAGAACTGAGTCCCTGGGTTGTGCAAATTGTTAAGCACTGGCTGCTAATCAAAAGGTTGGCGGTTCGAGTCTACCCAGAGGTGCCTCAGAAGAAAGTCCTGGCAATCTACTTCTGAAAAATCAGCCATTGAAAATCCTATAGAGCACAGTTCTACTCTGACACACATGGGGTCGCTATGAGTCAGGATTGACTCCACAGCAACTGATGGATTTACCGTCTGTATGTCTTCTTTGGTGAAATGTCTATTAAAATCTTTTGTCCATTTTTTAGAATTGTTTATTTTCTTATAGTTGAGTTTTGAGAGTTCTTTATATATTCTACATAACATCCCTTATTAGATGTGTTTTGCAAATATTTTCTCCCAGTCTGTGGCTCATCTTTTCGTTTTCTAACTGTATATTTCTAGCAGCAGAAGTTTATAATTTTGTTGAAGTTTAATTTATTGATTTTTCTTTTTTTTTTTTTTTTTTTTTTTGGTTATACCTAAGAAACCTTTGCCTAACTGAGGGTGACAAAGATTTTTCTCCTTCTTTTTTTTCTAGAAGTTTTATAGTTTTAGCTTTTACATTTAGGTCTATGATCCATTCTGAGTTAATTTTCATATATGATTTGAGGTAAGGGTTGAGGTTCATTTTTTTTTTTTGCATATAGATGTCCAATTATTCAGGTACCATTTTGTTGAAAAGACTATCCTTCCTCCACTGTTACCTTTGCCCCTTTGTCAAAATCAACTGACCATATATGTGTGGGTCTATTTGTAGACTCTCTATTCTGTTCTATTGATGTGTCTGTCCTTATGCCATGCTACATTGCCTTCTTTACTATAGAATCATAGTAAGTTTTGATAGTGTGGGTCTTCTAACTTTGTTATTCTTTTTAAAAATTGCTTTGGTTCTTTTATGTCCTTTGCTTTTCCATAGAAATTTCATAATCGGCTTGTCAATTTCTACAAAGAAGGCTGCTGGCATTTTGATTGCGATTATGATGAATCTGTAGATCATTTTGGGAAAATTGGACATCTTAACCACATTGAGTCTTCCAATCCATGAACACAGTCTGTCTTTCTGTTTATTTTGGCCCTCTTTATCTCATCAATGTTTTGTAGTTTCTGGAATATAAATCTTGTTTTGTTAGATTTATCCCATTTCACTTTTTAAAATACTATTGTACATGGTACTGTTTGTTAAACTTCAATTTCCAACTGATATACAATTGATTTTTGAAGATCAAGCTTCTATCCTATGACTTTGCTAAATTCACTTATTAGTTTAGTAGCTTTTTTTTTAGATTATTTGGGATTCTCTAGGTAGATGATCATGATGTCTGGGAATAAAGACAATTTTATTTCTTCTTTTTCAATCTTTATGCCTTTTATTTCTTTTTTATTGCCTCATTGTATTGAGTAGGTTTTCTAGTACAGTGTTGAACAGGAATGATGAGAGCAGACATCCTTGTTCTTGATCTTAAGGCAAAAGCGTTCAGTCTTTTACCATTAAGAATGATGTTAGCTGTGAGTTTTTTGTAGATGCTCTTTATCGGGTTGAGGAAGTTTCCTTCTATTCCTAGTTTTCTGAGAGTTTTTTTTTTTTTTTAATACCATGAATGTCAAATGCGTTTTCTGTATCTATTGAGATGATCATATGGTTTTTATTTATCAGTGTGTTGATATGGTGAATTACATTGATTGTTTTTGAATGTTTAACCAGTCTTGCATTCCTGGGATGAACCCTACCTGGTCATGAAGTATTATTCTTTTTATGCATTGCTAAATTTGATATATCAATATTTTTTAAGGATTTTTTTCCTATGTTCATGAGAGATATTGGTCTGTAGTGTTCTTGCGATGTCTTTGGTTTGGTATTGATTAGGTGGTTTTGAATTGGAGTTATTTTTTCAAGTAGTGGGGATGTATTTAGGGCTGGTCTAAGGCAACAGTGGGGGCACTGGTGGTTCAGTAGTAGAATTGTCACCTTCCATGTGGAAGACCTGGGTTCGATTCTGGCCAATGCACCTCATGCGCAGCAACCAACTGCCTGTCAGTGAGGCTTGTGTGTTGCTATGATGCTGAACAGGTTTCAGTGGAGCTTCCAGACTAAGACGGACTAGGAAGAAAGGCCTGGCAAACTATTTTAAAAAATCAGTCAATGAAATCCTATGGAACACAACAGTGCTATCTGAAACCAATCATTGGGATGGTGTGGGACCAGGCAGCATTTCCTTCCATGGTGCATGGGGTCACCATGAGTTGGGGGCCAACTGGACGGTAGCTAACAACAACAGCAAGGCCAAGTTTCTCTAAGACACTCCCCTTGCCTTCCTTTATTCTGCTAAGCCGCACTACCCACCTTTCTTCCCACAATTGCAGATAGCACTGGACCTGCAATTAGTCCCCCTGCTGCTCAGAGCTTGGGAATTTTCTGTCTTGCTTTTCTGCCCTACCTCCAAACTGTCTTAGTCATCTAGTGCTGCTACAACAGAAATACCACAAGTGGATGGCTTCAACAAAGAGAAATTTATTTCTTCAGAGTAAAGTAGACTAAAAGTCCAAATTCAGGGCATCAGCTCCAGAGAAAGGCTTTCTCTCTCTGTCGGCCTTCTCATCAATGTTCCCCTGGACTAGGAGCTTCTCCGAGCAGGGACCCCGGGTCCAAAGGACGCGCTCTGCTCCTGGCACCGCTTTCTTGGTGGTATGAGGTCCCCCCGTCTCTCTGCTCACTTCTCTCTTTTATATCTCAAGAGATTGCCTCAGGACACAATCCAATCTTACAGACTGAGTCCTGCCTTACTAACACAACTACCACTCATCCTCCCTCATTAACATCATAAAGGCAGGATTTACAACATATAGGAAAATCACACAATACCAGGAATCATGGCCTAGCCAAAATGATACACACATTTTGGGGCGGGGGACATAAATCAATCCATGACACAAACCAACAACACAATGCACAAAACAACAGCGACCTGCTCCCTGTATGTAATAGCCAATCAGATACACTAATTCTCAGGGGCCCCTAGAGGCCCACAGTCACATCTCTGTCTATGCTTAGGGTCGAACTGAATGAGCTCCAGGGGTGCCTGCACACACTGTCACCAGGGACCAGCGGGTGCTGAGGGGGATTACATCCAGCTTGTGAATGGGAGCACTTTCAAATTGTCACCTGTACTTAGCAAAGATTTGAGAGTTCTCTGTAGTGCCCCTAGTATTTAACAAGCATTTTGAAGTTGAGTAATGATTACAGCTGTACATAAAATAGAGTCTCAGTTGCCTGCTTAATATGTAAATGCATCTAGTTATGTGTGAGTGCTGTTAATGAAGTGACTTGCACTTCTGTTTCCTACATTGAGAGTGATTGATTAAAAAAACACTCTACGATCCCATCAGAAACTAGCGGCCAGTAGGCCCTCTGAAGAGGTTCTGTTGTGCTGCCTGGCCTGGGGCTAGGAGGCAGTGGTACTGGATGTTAGCCCAGGCTCTACAGTTGATTTTAGCTTCTCTGGGCCTTAGAAGGTAGACTTCCTTACCCCCATGCAATATGCAGATGATACAACCTTGCTTGCTGAAAGTGAAGAGGCCTTGAAGCACTTACTGATGAAGATCGAAGACCACAGCCTTCAGAATGGACTACACTTCAACATAAAGAAAACAAAAATCCTCACAACTGGACCAATAAGCAACATCATGATAAATGGAGAAAATACTGAAGTTGTCAAGGATTTCATTTTACTTGGAGCTACAATCAATGCCCATGAAAGCAGTAGTCAAGAAATCAAGACGCATTGCATTGGGCAAATCTGCTGCAAGAGACCTCCTTAAAGTGTTAAAAAGCAGAGATGTCACCTTGAAGACTAAGGTGCACCTGACCCAAGCCATGGTGTTTTCAATCGCCTCATATGCATGCGGAACCTGGACGATGAATAAGGAAGACCGAAGAAGAATTGACGCCTTTGAATTGTGGTGTTGATGAAGAATATTGAATATACTATGGACTGCCGAAAGAATGCACAAATCTGTCTTGGAAGAAGTGCAGCCAGAATGCTCCTGAGAAACAAAGAGAGCGAGATTATGTCTCACATACTTGTGGACATGTTATTGGGGGCGGGGGCCAGTCCCTGGAGAAGGACATCATGCTTGGTAAAGTAGAGGGCCAGAGAAAAAGAGGAAGACCCTCAGCGAGATGGATTGACACAGTGGCTGCAACAGTGGGCTCAAGCATAACAATGATTGTGAGGATGGGGCAGGACTGGGCAGTGTTTCATTCTGTTGTAAATAGGGTTGCTATGTGTCGGCACTGACTGGACGGCACCTAACAGCGACAACAACATCTGAGTTCAGAGAGTTGTTTATGATAGGTTGTGAAATAACTCCATCCACCCATTTACCTTGGATGCTCATTCCAACATGCAGGCGTGGATAATAATAATAGCAGCTACCAGGCGCTATGCTAAGTGCTTTACATATTACATTTCATTCAATCATCACACCAATCTTGGAAGATAGGAGTTAGTATACCCCCCATTTTACAGGTGGGGAAACTGAGGCTCAGAGAAAGCAAGTCACTTGCCTCACCTCACCTTGTCGATTAAGTGGCTAGGCTGGGATTCAGATTCAGTTCTCCATAGCTGCAGAGCCCAAGCTCTTATCTTCCAGGGCTGAGGAATTCTCTCACCTAGCTGTAACTGGATGAGCCAGGAAAGACAAGAGTATTCTGTGTGTCTGTGAGGAAGAGCTAGATCCAGGCAGTGGCTAGGGTTGAGCACTTCCTCTGGCACCCTACCATACATACATCCCTCTCAGCTTTTCATGAGAAGGGCAATTATTTGAACTGCATCTTTTCTGAAGTCTGGCTTGAGAGGAGTGTATGGCTTCCACCTGCTATCTTGGTAGCAGTGAGGACCTCTCTCCCTCTGCAGAGACTCCTGCAGAGGCTGTGGGAATATGCTCTACTAAGTGTCTCTAACTGGAAATATATATATATATACAGCACTTATTTTGCACCAGGAACTGTTCTAATAATATTACCTATAAATTTAATCATCACAATAGTCCTGTGAGAATCCTTGTTGTTAGGTGCTGTCAAGTCAATTCTGACTCATAGTGACCCTCTGCACAACAGAATGAAACACTGTCTGGTCCTGCGCCATGCTCACAGTCGTTGGAGCCACTGTGTCAATCCATCTGTTGAAGAGTCTTCCTCTTTTTCGCTGACCCTCTACTTTACCAAGCATGATGTCCTTCTCCAGGGACTCGTCTCTCCTGATATCATGTCCAAAGTATGTGAGACGAAGTTTCTCACAATCCTCGCTTCCAAGGAGCACTCTGGCTGTACTTCTTCCAGTCCTTAGTATTCCCATTACACAGACGAATAAGATGAAAGACAGAGGGGTAAGGTAATTTGGCCAAGTATTCCAGTCAGCAAGAAGCAGAGCTGAGATTTGAACCCAGGCAGTGTGGTATCTCTAGAACTGTGCTGGTCCAGATGGTAACCACTAGTCACATGTGGCTATTTAAAGTAAAATTAAATAAAATTAAAAATTCAGTTCCTCATTCATACCAGCTATATTTCGAGTGCTTAACAGTCATATTCACCTTATGGGATAGTGAAGATATAGAACATTTCCATCATCCCAGAAAGTTCTATTGGACAGTTCTGGAAGTGCTCACTCGCCTATGCCGAGAAATTTGGAAGACAGCTACCTGACCAAAAGACTGGAAGAGATCCATATTTATGCCTGTTCCAAAGAAAGGTGATTCAACCGAATGCGGAAATTATCGAACAATATCATTAATATCACATGCAAGTAAAATTTTGCTAAAGATCATTCAAAAGCGGCTGCAGCAGTACATCAACAGGGAACTGCCAGAAATTCAAGCTGGATTCAGAAGAGGATGTGGAATAAGGGTTATCATTGCTGATGTCAGATGGATCTTGGCTGAAAGCAGAGAATACCAGAAAGATGTTTACCTTTTTTTTTTATTGACTGTGCAAAGGCATTCAACTGTGTGGATAACATCGTGAAGAATGGGAACTCCAGAACACTTAATTGTGCTCATGAGGAACCTGTACATAGATCAAGAGGCAGTCATTGGAACAGAACAAGGGGATACTGCATGGTTTAAAGTCAGCAAAGGTGTGTGTCAGGGTTGTATCCTTTCACCATACTTGTTCAATTTGTATGCTGAGCAAATACTCCAAGAAGCTGGACTGTATGAGGAAGAACGGGGCATCAGGATTGGAGGAAGACTCATTAACTACCTGAGATATGCAGATGACACAACCTTGCTTGCTGAAGAGTGAAGAGGACTTCAAGCACTTACTGATGAAGATCAAAGACCACAGCCTTCAGTATGGATTACACCTCAACACAGAGAAAACAAAAATCCTTACAACTGGACCAATAAGCAACATCACAATAAATGGAGAAAAGACTGAAGTTGTCAAGGATTTCATTTTATTTGGTTCCATAATCAACATCCATGGAAGCAGCAGTCAAGAAATCAAACAGTGCATTGCATTGGGCAAATGTGCTGCAAAAGACCTCTGTAAAGTGTTGAAAAGCAAAGATGTCACCTTGAAGACTAAGGTGCGCCTGACCCAAGCCATGGTGTTTTCAATCGCTTCATATGCATGGGAAAGCTGGACAATGAATAAGGAAGACCGAAGAAGAATTGATGCCTTTGAATTGTGGTGTTGTCGAAGAATATTGATTATACCATGGACTGCCAAAAGAATGAACAAATCTGTCTTGGAAGAAGTACAGCCAGAATGCTCCTTAGAAATGAGTATGGCGAGACTTTGTGTCACATACTTTGGACATGTTATCAGGAGGGACCAGTCCCTGGAGAAGGACATCATGCTTGGTAAAGTAGAGGGTCAGTGAAAAAGAAGAAGACCCTCAACAAGATGGATTGACACAGGGGCTGCAACAGTGGGCTCAAGCATAAAAACTATTGTGACGATGACACAGGGCTGGGCAATGTTTTGTTCTGTTGTACATAGGATCACTATGAGTTGGCTGACTCGGCAGCACCTAACAGCAACAACAACACGCTGGATTCTGTACTTTTTAAAAGGTTAAAAGTCATTCATAGGGTATGGCCCTCTCAGAGGACAATCTGAGTATATCTCCCTATGTTCTAGCATTGGTTTCCACTCCTCTTTCTCTTCAATTTTCTGCCCTTTTCCCTTTTTTTAGTTTCACTGGTGGACAGAATAGCATTTTTAGCCCTTTTTTAAAAACTGCCTTTAAACTATGACCTAAGCCTCATCTACCACGCTCAGGCCCCTGCTGATGCTTTAATGTTTAAAGAGCCACAGCCTCTGCTCATGGCTTTGTGTTAGGCCTGAAGGACCCTTCTGGAGGCCCCAAGTCATGGCTGGGAAAAGAAAAATGCCAAAGGGCTGTTGGCAGTTAGCCCCTTGCTACTTCTCTCTCCAGACTTTGGTCCTTATCAAATCAGTCTGATGTGTTGCCAAAAAACCCCCCCAAAAAAAAAAAAAACCAGTTGTCATTGAGTCGATTTTGACTAATGGTGAGCTCATGGGTGTCAGAGTAAAACTGTGCTCCATAGGGTTTTCAATGGCCGATTTTTCAGAAGTAGATCACTGGGGCTTTCTTCCAGGGCATCTCCAGGCGGACTTGAACTGCTAACGTTTTATCTGAAATGGCGGGTTAGCAAGTTTAGGCTTTATCTGTAGGCAGAGATTAGCCATGGAAGGGCAGGGTGCTGTGGGTTAGAAGGAAACCCTGGGAACAGGTGTGCTCTGGGATGTTGCTGCCGGAGGACAAGTAGGAAGCAGGGCAAGCTCTGCAGGGGTAAACAAACAGAAGTAACCACCTCAGAGATGGGACTCAATGGAAGTTTTTTACTGATTAGTTGTCATGGCTATCTCTTCACCTTCCAGCAAATGGTTACAATAAGCTGGTCACAGCCCTTAGGTGTGCTGTAATTGTCTGTAAACTTGTTTGTGTTCTCAACTTTTCTGTGAGTTTTGAGAGCAAAGGGGCCTAGTCTTATTCCCCAGTTCCTAGCACAGGGTAAGGCCCAGAGTAAATGCTCAGTAAATGCTGTTTGAGTGATGGGGATTTCAGAACTTTGCTCATGGAAACTGCCAACAAACTCCCAACAAAGACTACCGATACTTAGCAGAGTCTTTCCTGCTTATATATTGGGCACCTCAGTGGAGCCACCAGAGTCCAGTTTAGTGGGCTGGAGCAGGCCTTGACTAATTAGAAAGTAGTTGGCTAAATGGAGCCCCGGTATCTGGCAGAGGTAGTTTCTCCCTAAGGGTCTAGGGAGTTTTGCTCATTATGCCTAGCATTTGCCACACCGTTGTAACCTCCATTTGTCTACCCCACTCACAGGCAGGCACAACTGGTGGGAAACCCAAGCTGATGCCAGTGATGTCCCAATGGGAGTGCCCATTAGAATCATCTGGGGAGCAGTTTAAAAATACCCATGTCTGGGACCCATCTCATACCTACTAATCTGAATTAATGAGGAATCTACATATTTAACAAGCTTTCTAGGTGATTCTTATTATCAGCCAAGTTTGGGACCCATGGATTTTTACTATGGATTGAACAAGAAGGCAGTAGAAAGGAAATGGGAGCTGGTTGTTGAGGGAGAGGTGGGTAGGAGTCCAGGAGAAGTAGGGGAGGCTAAAGGGATCTGCTGCCTACTTTGCTTCCTTTCCCCATAGATATGGGTTCCTTCTAAGCAGACCTGGTGGCACAATGGTTAAGTGCCCAGCTGCCAACCGAAAGATTGGAGGTTTGAACTCACCAGCCACTCTGTGGGAGAAAGATGTGGCAGTCTGCTTCCGTAAAGATTTACAGCCTTGGAAACCCTGTGGGGCAGTTTTACTCTGACCTGTAGGGTGGCTATGAGTCGGAATCAACTCTGCAGCACACAGCAACGTGGATTCCTTCTACCCTCTAGTATCCCTACAAATCACACAGACATCGAAAGCTGCTTCCTTTGCCTATGCCTAAAGTTGACTCAGATACTTCATCTATGGCCCAGATTCCTGGGACTTTCCAAGAGACATTAGGCAGAGTTCTATCTTTTTCCCAAAAGGACAAAAAAATGAAAGGTTTAAAGCTAAACCCTGACTCTCAGGTAAGATGTAACCCTTACTGAAATAGCACCACGTCAGCAGAACACGGTCTCATTGGCTCATTATCAGGCGAGGTCAGGACATGATTTCTGGCAGCTTCTGAAAGCCACAGCCTGTTAGAAAAAAAAAATCCTCTTCCTGAGGGTTTAATACAGCTTGCTCTCTCTCCCTCTCTCTTTCTCTCTGTTCTTGGGCCTCCTTTTAAAATGCTAATTAAATTTGTTTGATCTCCGCTCCCCCCAGCCCCAGCTAATTTTGGAGATCAAGAAAGGGAGCTTGAATCTATAAAAGATGTGCTTGTCTTTCCACCTGAGCTACCTTTGTATTTCATTTCCTTTTATTACAGGAAATTGTGTCGGGGCCCTAAACACTAACATACATAACATTGATTGTATTCTGCATAACAAATTGGATTAGGATAATTACCACACAGATGTTAAAAAACCTTGAATGCAAATCAATGCAAATTAGTTATGACTGAATATACTATAATTCACACATTGGAATGTCTTATTGTGATTATACTATTGTAGAACAAAATGCTTTAACAAAAAAAGCGAGGGGGGAGAAACGGATTTATACTCTGGAGCTGCACGTGCTCTGAACAAGAAATTGTTTTATGCTAATTTGGAATTTCACTACTCAGAATTCGTGTTAACTAATCAGATCCTCCAATTTCTCTTGCCCCCTCTTATGTAGAGAAAGCCACTTCTTTAGCAAGACAATTTCATGCGCAATTCAACTTGAATGCCACCATTATGAACAAAGGAATTTGCACACGGATGCTTTTGACAAATGTGGCTTTAGAAAACCATGCCTTGGGTGGTGGGGGAGCAGTTCCCTCCCCACTGATGGCTGGGACCCTGGAACACAGCAGACAGAGTGTAAGAAGCAATTGGAAGCGGTCCAAGTTAGCAGGCAAATAGGCGGACCTGTCACAAGGGCAGAAGGTTCAGAGCTGCGGCAAAGGGTTATGCAGCTTGTGCCCGGCTAAGGGGGCGAGTGGGGGCTGAATTCTAGCCCGGGATCCATGCTCCAAGCTGTGCACCCAGGTGCAGCATTGCATCTGACCCGAGGAAAGGGTGCCTTTTTCTAATTTACGAAGCTGCCTTATGGATACAAGGCAGAAGTTTGGTCACAGAGGAAAAGAAAAAAAAAAAGTACAGGTTTCATTTCCAGAAATTATAGCATCTAGGACTCCTATATCACGGACTGCCAAAAGAACAAACAAATCTGTCTTGGAAGAAGTACAACCAGAATGCTCCTTAGAAGCAAGGATGGCGAGACTATATCTCACATATTTTGGACATGTTATCAGGAGGGATCAGTCCCTGGAGAAGGACTTCATGCTAGGTAAAGTAGAGAGTCAGTGACAAAGAGCAAGACCCTCAAAGAGATGGATTGACACAGTGGCTACAACAATGGGTTCAAGCATAACAATGATTGTGAGCATGGTGCAGGACCGGGCAGTGTGTCATTCTGTTGTACCTAGGGTCGCTATGAGTCGGAACCAACTCAAGGGCATCTAACAACAACAACAAAGGACTCCTTGAGGCTGAACTGTGAACTCATACACACCTTCTAAAGTTTTTTCTGTTTTATGCTACTTCCCATGGTTCTGTGCTTGCTTCAAATTCCCTGAGTTCAAGGTGCTCCTAAAGCCTGTGGTCTACTTTCTATACCCTTGATTACACTCTTTGGTATTTTTCGCTGTCTGGTTTATGTTATAGCTTTGTATCCAATTGATCACACCCTTAAGGGTTAGGCTTGTGCCATCATCATCCTCTCTGCAGTCCCCCCACCTGGGGTGGCCAATTTAGAATAAAAATACAGGACATTCAGTTAAATATTTTTAATGTAATTTATTTTATTTTATTTTCGTTGTTGTTGAGAATATACACAGCATCACACACACCAATTCAACAGTTTCTACATGTACAATTCAGTGACATTTATTACGTTCTTCAGGTTATGCAACCATTCTCACCCTCCTTTTCCAAATTACTCCTCCCCCATTATCATAACATACAGTTTAATTTGAATTTTAGATATGCAACAAATACTTTTAATTTTTTTTATTGCTGTTAAAAATATATCTAACATAACATTTACCAATTCAACGTTTTCATGTGTACAATTTAGTGACCCAAAATTACATTAATCATATTGTGCAACCATCACAACAAATACTTTTTTAATATAAGTATATCCCATGCAAGATTATGGACATACTTATACGAAAAAAAAGGTTGTTTCTCTGATACTCAAATTTACCTGGCATTCTGTATTTTATCTAGCAACCCCAACCCCACCCCAGCACAAAGCACAGAGCTTGTTGATTAGAATAGATCTAGGCCAGTGGTTCTCACACTTGAGTGTGCATCAGAATCACCCAGAGGTGATTAAACACAGACTGCTGGGCCCCACCCCGAGTTTCTGATTCAGCAGATCTGGGCTGGTGCCTGAAAATCTGCATTTCTAAAAAGTTGGGTGGCGGCTTCTGCCGCTGGTCTGGGGACCACCGTTTGAGGACCACTGCTCTTATAACCTCAATAGAACCAATGGGAATGAAGCTCTTGCCACCAAGTTGATCATAAGCAAGCAGAAAGCTGTACAGACTTTGGCGCAGGGTCTGTGGGCTCCGGGGTAGTGTTCCCACGAGGTGTGCAGGAGCCTGCCCTGGTGGCGCAGTGGTTAAGAGCTACGGCTGCTAACCAAAAAGTCAGCAGTTTGAATCCACCAGCCTCTCCTTGGAAACCCTATGGGGCAGTTCTACTCTGTCCTATAGGGTCATTTTGAGTCGGAATCGACTCGACGGCAACGGGTTTGGGTTTTTTTTTTTTTTTTCAGAGTCTTGTTTTCACCTCCATCAACTTCAACTCTCCTAGTCCCCTCCGTTGCTTTTTAGGTGCCAGTGACTTTCTGCTTTCAACCTAGATGGTAAATCTGCATGTCATGGCTGCCAGTGAAGAGGGACTCTATTTAGTTATTAGTTTCTTTTTTTTTTTTTTGCCTGAAAAAGTCTTTATTTTGCCTTCATTTTTAAAAGAAATTTTCAATAGGAATAGAATTCTAGGTTGAATATTTTAATTTTCAGCATTTTCAAGATGTCATTCCAATTGTCTTATGGCTTATATTTTCTGAATGTCTGCTGACATCCTTAACTTTCTCCCTCTTTAATGTGTCTTTTCCTTTGGCTGCTTTTTTCTCTTTATCACTGGTTTTTCAGCAATTCGATTATGGTGTGTCTTGATATGTTTTTTTTTTTTCTGTTTTTGCATTTACTCTGTTTAGGGGTACACTGACCTTCTCGGATCTGTGGCTTTATAGTTTAGATCAAATTTGTAAAATTCTTTCCCATTATTTCTCCAAGTATTGTTCTGTCCCTCTCCCCTTTTCCCTTCCTGGGACTCCATAGTTATTCTTTTCTAAGCAGGGAAGCTGTCATTTGGAGGTTGCTGGTTGCTGGCAGTTTTTAGTGAAGACATTGATGCCCTTTGAGAGTTTTTCTTCCTTTGTTCTGAGCAAGTCACCAGAATGACCCTTTGGTGATACAAATGTCAATCACTACTTGCCGTTGATATAAGATACTGAAAGTTGCCAGGAGAGAACAGGGGAAATTTGTGTAAGGAGCACTGGGTCTTCTGTTTGAGACTGAGACTGAGATCCTGTCCCTCAATATTTGAGACCCAAAGTTATTGTAACATGTTGGGATAGATGAGGGTGGCTCTGGGCAATTCCAAGTGTTGGAGAAAGGCAATGAAGCTCCTGAGATAAAAAGCACTATGAGGGTAGAAGGAGACAGGACCAAGTGGCTGGCCCCTGCACTGGGGGTCTTATGGGGCAAAGGGATTTGGGGATGTTTCTACCAAGTCTCCAAGGCCACCAATACCAATCTGCCTCAACACAGCCCCTCCTGGGGGAAGGCTTAGGCCACAAGCAAGAATCCATGTGTATGAAAGAACTGGAAGAACCCAGGCCTACTTTATCCTTGAACATTTGTCTGGGGTGACCATGCCCCATCCATCCACGGTAATTCCTGTGAGATAGGGTGGGCTGAAGATAACCTAGACTATCAGGCAAGGCTGTGTAATGGTCTCAGGGAGTACATCTGGTATGCTTTAAGGGAACTCCAAAATAAAGTTCAAATTTCCTGTCACTGTGGGCATGTAAAAACTCAGAGTCATGATAATTTGAACCTCGTTGTTGTTAGTTGCTGTTGAGTAGACTCTGACTTATGGTGACACCATGTGTTACAGAGTAGAACTGTGCTCCATAAGGTTTTCTTGGCTGTAATCTTAACAGAAGCAGATCACTAGGCCTATCTTCCACGGTACTGTTGGGTGGGTTCAAACCACCAACCTTTGGGGACCTCAGTTTAAACCTGAAAGAAATGTTGAAATTTGTATCCTGATTTCGTGAAGTGGGATGTACTTGTTATACATGATATATGTGTTGTCCCCCTCCCCGCCCTCTTTTTGTGCTCATAGCAGACACTGTTTGATCACAGAGCCTGGGTGTGCCCTTTAAATCCTTATGTTACTAGGACTTTCTTGGTTGCAAATGACAGAAAACAAACTTTTTAACAAATCCTTATCTAGCACTTACTATCTGCTGTTTGCACCACCCAGGGATCTTCCAGAGATACTTAGAGGTCAGTAATCATTTGGGAATGGACTGATGCTAACTGAACATAAAGCACAAGGGATAAAGATACAAAGCCAGAATTCCAATTTATTCTTCGTCAGGGGTACAAAATAACTGTTAATTACACTGGAGTGAGTGTGTTAGCTAGCCACGACAGATCTGAAAGGGAAACTAAATGATAGCAAGAAGGTTGTTTGAGGAATGAGGAGTGATAACTAGGGGAGCTCCTTAGATGATCTTAATTGCATCTGCCACCCACCTGTGATACCTCACCCTAGGGCATAGATCAGAGAGTAGGGACTAAATATTCTTATTTGTATGTGAGGACAAGCTCCGCTGGACAAGTTGAACAACACATTGAAAGTGTCTTGGTTTTTGACTCACCTTCTAGATATCCACACTAACCTCCGCTTTGGTTAACACATCTATCTTCAGCTTCAGTCAAATTACAACATAATGAGGTACCAGCAGCAGTTTTGAAAAAGGAACACTGTTCTGCAGGATGATAATTGATGTGTGGCAGTTAAATCTTTTTTCCATGGTCAACACTGAGTTAAATAGGTTTATTTTCTGCAGGACTTCTCAGAGCCTTAAGTGAACCAGTGTGCACTGTGAGTTTCCAAGAGAAGCCTAGAGACTGCAAACTTATTTGACCACTTACTTGTATTTTTAGAAGTTATGAGGGGAGGAAACTAATATTACTTTCCTATTGTCACCATAACAAATTACCACAAACTGAATGGCTTAAAACAATACAAATTTATTACTTATTATTTTATATTTCTGTAGTTCCAAAGTCTTAAAATCAAGGTGTCAGCAGGGCTACATTCCTTCTGGAAGCTCTAAGAGAGAATCCCCTTACCTTTCCAGTTTCTAGAGGCCACCTGTATTCCTTGGCTTGTGGCCCCTCTCTTCATCGTCAAAGCCGGTAGTGTAGCATCTTCAAATCTCTCTCTCTCACCTCTGCTCTGTTATCACATCTCCTCCTTCTGACTCTGACACTCCTGCCTCCCTCTTATAAGGACCTGTGTGGTCCCTGGGTGGTGCAATCAGTTCGCTATCTGCTGCTAACCTAAAGTTTGGCAGTTCAAACTCACTCAGCAGCTACATGGAAGAAAGACCTCGCAAACTGCTTTCCATAAAGATTACAACCAAGATAACCCTGTGGAATTCTACTGTGTAACACATGAGGTCGCCATGGGTTGTAATCGACTTAACACAACATGTTGTTTGTGGTTACATTGGGCCCACCTCGATAATCCTGGGTGTTTTTCCCATCTCAAGATCCTTAACTTAATCACATCTGCAAAGTCCATTTTGCCATGTAAGGTAGCATAGTCACAGGTTTCAGGGATTTGGACATGGATGGGTTTCGAGGGGTCATTAGTTCACCTACATGGGAAGGAGTGGGAAACACTGGACTATGGTATTAAACATGCTAACACAATCATGTTCTTCTGAGACTATGGCGGGGTCAAATTTGATTGGATTTGGGGGGTTCCTGACATTTCTCAGCTACCTGTTAGAGTGGGCTCCTACCGGTCTCAGAATTACTTATTACCTCCAACGTCTAATGCTCTCTCCTGGTTGGGCTATGGCAAAAGCTTCTGGATGAAGAAGGAGGAAGGACTGGTGCACTGAAGAAGGGGACTTTCCCCAAGGCTCTTTCCCAGAAACATACCATTCTCAGAGAGGCCAAAGTTATGCAGAAGAATTCCATGGCAGTGGGTTAAAGTTACTTGTTTAATCGAAAGTAGAGATAACCTATTATTTGAAATGGAAATTGGGGCTCTAGAATGTTTTAAACGAGAGTGTTACCGCCCTGGGAAACCCCCTGTTGACTTGTGAGCAAGGAAGTAAGGCTGCAAGCAGGTGACCTTTTCATGCCACCTGATGTATTTGTGACAGGTGCTGTGTTTGAAGAAATTGACACTGAAAGTGCTTGGCTTTCCTGCAGAGAAAATTTGATCCCTTCTTTCTTCCTTTAAGGATATTTTACTGTATTTCATGATGATGATAATAACTCTTGACTTTGAATCTAGTCTCTGTTAGGTATGAGGTCCCTAAAGCTGACAAGGTCACCGGAAACTAAACCAAAGACCAGTCACAGAGTGTTATTAAGATTCCATCAAACACTGCATTGACTAAGAATAGTAATTTCAGCTAAAGTACCAGACCATGCAGATGATGCCATTTGCAGAGGATGAGTGACTTACATTGTTGGGAAATAATTCCTCATGAGGCTTTGGGTCTGCTTGGAAAAATACATACCAGAGGTTCCCAGGCATCCCTTTCTCACCAAATCTCAATAGACTTTTCTTTACCCCTTTGTTTTTCTCATCCTCACTGACATTGACTACCCTAATTTCTTAAATTTTTTTTTGTAATTTGGCTTCGGCCAAATTTCCAGCCAAGTGTTCCTTCTTTGACTACACCCCAGTTTTATTTCCTGGTTCCTCTTTTTTTCGTTCTAACTGTGGATTCTCCTAAAGTCACAATCCTTGTTGCTCTCCTTTTTTCTTTATGTACTCTTTCATCCACCATTAGACATTTTTTCAATGTTTAAATATTTATTTATGTTTAGAGACCAGTATTATGCTCAGGGGATTCAGAAATGTATTAGACATAATCCTTGTCTTTTGGGAACTCAGAAACTGGGGAAGGCAATGATAGGAAATCAACGAATACAATAGAGTGTACTATTTCCTATGAAATGTATATGAAGTGTTCTATGGGAACCCATAGCAGGGGCATCTATGTGTGTTCCCAATTGGGATGCTTTCAGCTGCAAGTAACAGAAAACTCAATTCAAAGTGACTTAAACAATGATGAGGACAAACATTATTTCTTATAACAAGATATCTGCAGACAGGGTAGTTCCAGTGTTGGTCAGTTCAGTAACTCAGTGACCTCACTAGGAATCCAGGTGTTTTTCATCTGCTATCATTAGCATGTCCCTTTTAGGATTGCAAGATGGGTACAGTAGTTCCAGGTATCACATGTAGAAATGATGATGTTCACTTAAAAAAAAAAGTTTTTTTCCAATGCATTTGATTTTATGAGTAAGAAAAACCTAAAATCCATGCCTCCCCCCTCCCCACACACACACTCGACTTACCTTCAGGAGGACCCATTGGCTAGGATTACCTAAATCAATTACTGACAAGGGTAATAAAACTACCATGATTGATTGGTTCAGACCAGTGGATCTTAACTTTGGCTGCAGGTGAGAATCACCTGGAGGGCTTTTAAAAAGCCATGCCCAGGCATATCCTAGACCAATTAAATCAGAATCTCTGAGAGTGGGACCCAGGCATCAACATTTTTATAGCTCCCCAATGATTCCCCTGTGCAGCCCAAACTGAGAACCATTGGCTTAGAGCAGTCTCTCTGATTTATTTCTCAGGAGCAGGGAGAGCTCTTAGCCTCCCTTAAGAACATGACTGCCTGCTATAGAACAAAATTGGGATTCTGTAAGCAAGGAAGAAATAAGGGATAGCTATTTGGTAGGCAAATCACAATGTCTGACACAGTAATCAATATTCATGATTTCAACTAGCACTTCTATGTGGATTACTCTGAGACTAATGCTTCTGGCTCTGACCTCATCTGAGCTCCAGATCTATTTCTTCAACTGGCTCCGAGGGGCATTGCTTGCTCCCCCTTTTGGCAACATTACTTTCATCATATGGTACCAGCATTCGCAGGCTCAAATTCTTGGAATCCTTTCCTACTTCTCTCTCTCCATCACCCCTGTTTTTAAAACGTCACCTCATCCTGGTTTTGTTTGTTTGTTTGTTTCTTCTGAGATATTTTCATTCTACTCCTCTATAGCTCCTTCCATCCTAGTTCAGGCTGACCTGCCGCATTACATGCTGACCTTCTGCAACAGCTTCCTAACTGACTTCCTGATTTCAGTCTTTCTCTCTTGCAGGTCACTCTGCATGTGCCGATACTACTTTCATTCCTACCTATTTTCAAGACCCTTCATATTTCAAGCCCTTCCCATCCTTTAAGGTCTGGTTCAAGCCCAAGTTCCTCCAGGAAGCATTCTCTGGTTACTTCAGTCCTCTTGGGATTCAGAGAGATCCTGGTTAAACTCCTGACTCTGCCACTTACTAGCTATGCTTCCTTCGCAAATTCCATAACTTTTCTGAGCTTCAGTTCCCTCATCTGTAAATGGGAATAGTACTATGTCTACCTCATAGGGTTAGCATAAGGATTACATGAGTTCCTTACCTCCCTACCTCTGTTATAACCTCTTGTGTTGCCTACTCTTTACTACATAATTTAGCCTTTTATTATCTAATGCCCTGTATCCTGGGTTCATTGTTCTATGGGTATAAATATCTTTTCTCCCCAGCTGGATAGTGATGCTCTTTTAAGGGCAGGCACTGTACTTGCCACTTTTCTTGTGTGCCCTTCTGAATTCTCCTGTTGTATGCTGAGTCCATAGAGAAGATATTTTACAGTTGTTTGCCAGTTTTGTAATTATTAAGCAGCACAAACTAAAAGTGCTACAGGAGCTGGGAGGAAAAAATGGACTGCATCTTAAGAAGATGGAATTTCCACGTGGAGTTGTTTCCTTCTAGTCAGCAACTTCCATGCTTGATCCCTGGCACTGAGTTTCGAAGATGTGATTTGGATGGAAGAATCTCCATCCCAGTTTCCATTGCTTCCACTCTTAGGGCAGGGTACAGGCCTGACTTTCTGTGGCTCTGAGTTCGCATTCAGTGGCCTGTTCATCACATCAGTAAAAGCCAACGACTTTGACCTCCAGTAGGGTGGGTGATTGTGTAAACTGCGGTGGTATGGTTTTCTCATTTGAATTTCCATTTGCTGTTGCCTCTGAGTGTTACCAAAGTTGTTGCAAGGTGATATTGCAAATGGGAGTAAAGGAAATGTGTGACACTTTGCTGGACAAAATGTCTCATGTATTTTGCTCTGTGGCTTCACACGGTTTGTTTTTCTTTCGTTCGTTTACTTGTTTGGTTCTTTGCTTCAAATGGTAATATTCTCCTTCTTGGTAACCCATTTGAACCTGAATCTACACAAACTGGAAGTTGAGTTGCAAAAAAGCTTTGGGCAGAGAATTAGAAGATCTGAGTCTGTGTGTCCCTTTAGCCAAGATACTCCTTTCATTGTGCCTCAGTTCCCTCATTTGCAAAATAGAAACACTGCCTGTCTTGCCTATCTCAAATTGCTGTGGAGAGAATCAGATGATGACCTGCGTGAGCATGCTTGGGAAAGTGAAAAGCCTTTACAAGTGGAAGGATGTATCATTTTAAATAGAGTTTAAACACAATCTGGCTTCAAAGGAGCATCCTTTTCTCACTCAGAGTTGGTAGGCTTGCTTTTGTGATTAAGCATAGGATTTATATTGTTGTCTAAAGGCATTTGATGGCTTTCCAACCCCTCTCCTTGCAGTATTTGTAGTTATGCATGTGTGGTGGTGGCGGTGGCAGTGATGAGCTTCCCAAACCTGTACTCCATGTGATTTTACCTTGTCTGCTCATATATGTGTGGTTCATTTGGAAAATAAGAGCCTGGCACAACCACATGCAGAGGCAAGACATTAAAACAATATGTTTTTTTATAGAGGTAAACTTCACATAACATAAAATTAACCATTAACCATTTGAAAGTATATGATTCAGTGGCATTTAGTATATTCACAAAGCTGTGCAACCATCACATCCATCTAGTTCTAAGACATTTTCATCACCCTAAAAGGAAACCCCTTACCCATTAAGTAGTCACTCCCTATCCCTACTCTTCTAGTGGGTGTGAAGTAGTATCTCACTGTGATTTTGATTTGCGTTTCCCTAATGACTAACGGCAGAACCTGGGTGGCGAAAGCGATTCGCAATGGGCTGCTAAACTAAAGGTTGGCAGTTGGAACCCTCCCAGTGACTCCATGGAAGAAAGGCCTGGTGGACTGCTTCCATAAAGATTACAGCCAAGAAAACCCTATGGGGCGGTTCTACTTCCTAACACATGGGATCTCCACGAGTTAAAATAGACTCGATGGCAACATTTTTTTTTTCTTTTAACAACTAGTGGGTGGTGCAAATGATTACTATACTGGGCTGCTAACTGAAAGATTGCAAGTTTGAGTTCTCTCAGAAAGAGGCCTCTTGCAAGAGTGGTCTGGTGATCTACTTCCGGGGAAAAAAAAAAACAGCCATTGAAAACCCTATGTAGGACAGTTCTATTCTCACCCACATGGGGTTGCCATGAGTTAGAGGTGATGCAACAGCTACTGGTTTGAAATGACTAATGATATTGAACATCTTTTCATGTCCTTTCTGGCCTTTTGCGTCTCTTCTTTGGAGAAAATTCTGTTCAAGTCCTTTGCCCAGTTTTAATTGGGTTGTCTTTTTTTGTTGTTGAGTTGTAAGAGATCTTTTTTCCCTAAATTTTATTTTGTTGTTATTGTTAAGAATATACACAGCAAAACATACACCAATTCAACGGTTTCTACATGTACCGTTTAGTGAAATTGATTACATTCTTCAAGTTATACAACCATTCTCGCCCTCCTTTTCTGAGTTGTTCCTCCCTCATTAACATAAATTCACTGCCCCCTAAGATTTCTATCTAATCTTTCAAGTTGCTGTTGTCAATTTGATTTCCTATAGAGTGTAACGCTCAAGGCAGAGCATTATGCTTTTTTTTTGCTAGTTAAGTTAAACTACTGTTCGGTTTTAAGATAACTTCAGGAGATATTTTTGGTTTAAGGTTTAAAGATTATCTCAGGGCAATAGTTTCAGGGGTTCATCTACCTCGAAGGTAACCTTACCACTGAGCTAAAAGGGTGTCTGGGGGCCATACTCTCGGGGTTTCTCCAGTCTCCTTTAGGCCAGTAAATCTGGTCTTTTTTT
>NW_004444002.1:3982670-3995666 GCF_000243295.1 Trichechus manatus latirostris
GAGTTTGGATGTGTCTTCGGAGCTTCCATGACCTTTCCTTGTACAAGTTGTGCTGGTTTCCCCAGTATTGTGTACTGTCTCACCCTTCACCCAAGATACCACTTATCTATTGCCTATTTAGTATGCACCCCCACCCCTCCCATCCCTGGTAACCAACAAATATTGTTACTTTTTGTGTGAACTTTTTCATGGGTTTTTAGAATAGAGGTCTCATACAATATTTGTCCTTTTGTGATTGACTTTTTTCGTTCAGCATAATGTCCTCCAGTTTCATCCATGTTATGAGATGCTTCACAGATTCATCATTGTTCTTTCTCTTTGCATAGTACTCTATTGTGTGTATGTACCATAGTTTGTTTATCCATTCATCTGTTGATGGGCGTCTAGGTTGTTTCCATCATTTTGCTATTGTGAACAATGCTGCCATGAATATAGGTGTGCTTATGTCTATTCGAGTGACAACTCTTATTTCTCTAGGATATATTCTTAGGAGTGGGATTGCTGGATCGAATGGTATGTCTATTTCTAGCTTTCTAAGGAAGTGCACATCTTTTTCCAAAATGGTTGTATCATTTTGCATTCCCACCAGCAGTGCATAAGAGTTCCAATCTCCCCGCAGCCCCTCCAGTATTTGTTATTTCCAGTGTTTTTGATTTGTGCCAGTAATGCTGGGGTGAGATGGTATTTCTCCAGTAGTTTTCTTGTGGGTTCTTTGGGGTTTTTTTGTGTATAAGTTCATATCATCTGCAAATAGAGATGCTTTTACTGCTTCCTTACCAATTTGAATGCCCTTTATTTCTTTTTCTAGCCTAATTGCTCTGGGTAGGACCTCCACCGCAATGTTGAATAAGAGTGATGATAAAGGGCATCCTTGTCTAGTTCCTGTTCTGAAGGGGAATGCTTTCAGACTCTCCATTTAGGATGATGTTTGCTGTTGACTTTGTATAAATGCCCTTAATTATGTTGAGGAATTTCCCTTCTATTCCTATTATGCTGAGAGTTTTTATCGTGAATGTGTACTTTCACCATATTGTGCTACCATCACCACTATCCATTTCCAACAGCTTTACATCACTCCAAACAGAAACTCAGTACCTCTTCAGCAATAGCTACCATTCCCTCCTCCCCCTAGCCCCTTATAACCACTAATAAACTTTTGTCTGTATATATTTACCTGTTCTAGATATTTCATATGTGGGATCATATACAATATTTGTCTTTTTGTATCTGAGTTATTTCACTCAGCATAATGTTTTCAAGGTTCAGCCATGTTGTAACATGCATTAGAACTTATTTCTTCTTTATGGGTGAATAATATTCCATTGTAAGTATATACCACATTTTGTTTATCTGTTCATCTATTGATGGACATTTGTGTTGTTTCCACCTTTTGTCTGTTGTGAATAATTCTACAATTAACATTGGTATACATATATGTTTGAGTTTCTACTTTCAAGTCTTTTGGGTATATACCTAAGAGTGGTACTTCTGGGTCACATGGTAATTCTATGTTTAACTTTTTGAGGAACTACCAAATTGTTTTCCATGGTGGCTGCACCATTTTACATTTCCACCAGTAATGCACAAGGGTTACAATTTCTCCACATCCTCACCAACACTTGTTCGTTTCCATTTTTACTGATAATAGCTATCTTAGTGGATGTGAGGTTGTTTTATTCTTTTGTTGCTGTTGTAAATGGAATTGTTTTCTTAATTTCATTTTTGCGTTGTTCATTGCTGTTGAATATAGTTAAAACCAATTTTTGTGTGTTGATCTTGTATTTGCAACTTTGCTGAATTCATTCATTAGCTCTAATAGATTTTTGTGAATTCTTTAGGATTTTCTATACATAGGATTATGTCATCTGTGAACAGAGATAATTTTACTTAATTCCCAATTTGGCTGTGTTTTATTTCCTTTTCTGACCTAATTTGTCTGTCTAGAACTTCCAGTACAATATTGAATAAAAGTAGTTAAAGTGGCTATCTTTCTGTTGTTACTGATCTTCGGGGAAAACCGTTAAGTATAATGTTAGCTCTGAGTTTTCATACATGCTGTTTATCATGTTGAAGGAGTTCCTTCCCAATCCTGGTTTGTTGAGTGTTTTTAAAAGGAGTGTAGAATTTTGTCAAATGCTTTAACTGCATCAGTTGAGGAGATTATGTGTTTTTTTCCTCCTTCATCCTGTTAACGTGGTATATTACATTGTTGGATTTTTGTATGTTGAGCCAACCTTGCCTCTTGGGATAAATCCCACTAGGTCATTATGTATAATCCTCTTACTATGCTGCTAGATAGGGTTTGCTAGTATTTTATTGAGGTTTTTTTGCATCTATATTCATAAAGGATATTGGCCTGTAGTTTTCTTGTGATGTCTTTATCTGGCTTTGGTAGTAGAGTAATCCTGGCCTCATAGAATAAGTTAAAAAGTATTCCCTCCTTTTTTTTTTTTTGGAGTGTTTGAGATGGAATGATATTAATTCTTCCTTAAATCTTTGGTAGAATTCGGCCAGTGAAGCCATCTGATATTGGACTTTTCTTTGCTAGTAAGTTTTTTGATTACTGATTCAATTCATTACTTTTTACAGATCTGTTCAAATTTTATATTTCTTCTAGATCAGGTCTGGTAGTTTGTGTATTTCTAGGAGTTTGTCCATTTCATCTAGAATTGCCGGCATACAATTATTTGTAGTATTCTCTTATAATTTTTTTTCTGTAAGTTCTGTAGTAATGTCCTCACTTTAATTTCTGATTTTAGTAATCTGGGTCTTCTCTCTTTTGTTCTTTGTCGGTCTAGCTAAAGATTTGTCAATTTTGTTGATTTTTTTTCAAAGGACCAACTTGTGGTTTCATTGTTGCTTTCCGTTATTTTTCTAGTCTCTCTTTCATTTATCTCTCCCCTAATCTTTATTATTTCCTTCTCCTGCTAGCTTTGAATTTAGTTTTATCTTCCTTTTTTAGTTCCTTAAGGTGTAAAGTTAGGTTATTGATTTTTTGGTAAACATGTCCAGATATAAATTTCCTCTGATCACTGCTTTCGCTGAATCCCATAACTTTTGGTATGTTGTGTTTTTGTTTTCATTTGTCTCAAATTATTTTTATAATTTCAATTGTAATTTCTTCTTTGACACTTTGGCTATTTAAGAGTGAATTGTCTAATTTCCACACAGTTGTGAGTTTTCTTTCCTTTATTGATATCTAGTTTTATTCTATTGTTGGAGAAGATAGTTTGTGTGATATTAATCTTTTTTAAAAATTTATTGAGACTTGTTTTGTGGCCTAACATATGATATATGCTGGAGAGTGCTTGATGTGCGTTTGAGAAGACTGCGTATTCTGCACTTGTTGGGGGGAATGTTTTGTGTATGTCTGTTAGTCCTAGTTGTTTTATTGTGTTGTTCAAGTCCTCCATTTCCTTATTTATTTTCTCTCCTATTGTTCTATCCACTATTGAGAATGGTGTATTGAAGTATGAAATTATTCTTGTACAACTGTCTATTTATCCCTTCAATCTGTCAGTTTTTTCATATATTTTGAGGCTATGTTGTTAGGCATGAATATGTTTATGATTGTTACATCTTCATGATGGATGGAACCTTTCATCAATATATAATACACCCACTCTTCACTTATCGACATGGTGAGGTTCCAAAGACCAGGTTGTTATGTGAAAATTGGTGTTATGTGAAAATGGAGGATGATCACATCAGATTACAAAATGGAGGATAGCTACATCATTACATAACTGCCAAATTACAGCATTTCATAACTGCCAAAGCACTGAGAATCATGGCCCATCCAAGTTGACAATAACCTTAACCATCACAGCCAGTATTACTCTTGCCTCGTACCTGGGTGTTTGTTACTGCCAGACATACATTGTTAATGGGCAAAGTAGTTGGATAGCCGATTTTTTACTATTGTCATAAATGTGAAATGTTGCATAACGACATAGTCAGTAAGTGAGAAGTAAGTTTATTCTTCTTTGTCTCTTGTAACAATTTTTGACTTAAGTCTTGTTTTGTCTGACATTAGCAGAGCCATCCCAGCTTTCTTTCAGTTACTATTTGAATGGAATATATTTTTCCATCCTTTCACTTTGGATAAATTTGTGCCTTTGAATCTAATGAATTATTGTAGACAACTTATAGCTGGATCATGTTCTTTGCCAATCTCTGCCTTTTGATTGGAGAGATTATTCCATTTATATTTAAAATAATTACTGATAAGGAAAGACTTTATTCTGCTATTTTGCTATTTGTTTTCTATGTCTTATACCCTTTTGTTCCCCAGTTATTCCATTACTTCTTTTGTGATTAATTGATTTTTTTATAGTGTACCATTTTGATTTGCTTCTCTCTCTACTTTTAATTTTTTTCCTTAATGTTTAACCTGTGGATTACAATTAACATCTTAACTTTATACCAGTCAAGTTTGAATTAATACCAACTTAGTTTCAATAATATACTAAAACTTTGCCCCTTTACAGTTCTGTCCCCCTGATTTATGTTGTTGTTGTCACAAATTACATCTTTATACATTGTGTGCCTATTAGAATAACTTTATAACTATTGTTTTATGCATTTGACTTTTAAATCTTATAGGGAAAAAAGAAAGAAAAAAGATAGGAGTTATAAACTATATATGCAATACTACCAGCTTTTATACTTACTTATGTAGCTGCCATTGCTGTTTTTCTTTATTTCTTCATATGGCTTTGAGTTATTGTTTAGTGTGCATCATTTCATCCTGTAGGACACTCTTTAGCATTTCTTTTAGGGCAGAACTACTAGCGATGAATCCCTTAGTTTTTGTTTATCTGGGAATCTCTATTTCGCCTTCATTTTTGAAGTATATTTTTATTGAGTATAGAATTCTTGGTTGACAGTTTTTTTTTTCCTGTATGTTATTCTACTGCCTTCTAGCCTCCATGATTTCTGAACAGATATTGATGGTTAATCTTTGTGAAAATGGCTTGGGGGCAGTGTCTGACCTCCTCCAACCCCACAAAGGGGAAGAAGAATCAAGATCAACAGCGCAAGGCTGACTCCCATGGGGTGGGGGCCAGACAAGCCTCCTCTGTCTGCCATCTTTACTAATTCTGACACCAACCATCCCTCACACGGCACTCTCTACTTCTCTGCTGGGTTCAATAATTCATTGCAATAGCCACACAAAACTCTCAGACCATACTCACAATTATGGGGTTTATTAGGGAAGTAACGGTTACAGTTCAGGCTCAGGAACAGTCAGGATACAGTTCTTCCATCAGGGTAGCCTCTTCCCAGCCCGCTCACAGGCATGCCCCTCCCTGACCCTCAGGCTCTGCTCAAAGGCACTCAGCTTTCTCTCTGTGGGCCGGGAAGCCCACTGCACCATCTCTTGCTGCCGAGTCTCTCCTGACACTGCTTCTCACCATCTTCAGGATTACAACTCTCTCTCTCTCTTTCTGTCAGTCTTCTGCTTCCAGGAGCCTCTGAATGCAGGGATCCTGGGTCTAAACGATGAGCTCTCTGCCCCTGGATGTTCTTCCTTGGTGGTGGTAGGATCCTCCTCTCTGCTCTGGAATTGGCTCTCTTTTAAGACAAAACTGACAAATCCCCTTCGTGGGCCACAATTACCCTATCACACAGTCCTGCCTAATCACCTGGGTGTGAGTTACAAGACCATGGCTAGAAAGGCCACACTCAAAAGTCATTAATTGCTCCGCAATCTTATTGAGGATTCCTTATACATGATAATTTGCTTCTTTCTTGCTACTCTCAAGATTCTCTCCTTGTCTTTGTCTTTTGACAATATGACTATTATGTCTCTGTGTGGATCTATTTCAATTTATTATGCCTGGAGTTTTTTGTGCTTCTTGAATGTGTAGATTCATGCCTTTATCCAGTTTGGTAAGTTTTCTGCCATTATTACTTCAAATATTCTTTCTGCTCCTTTCTCTCTCTCTTCTCCATCTGGTCCTCTCATTATACATACGTTGGTTTGCTTGATGATGTCCCACAAGTCTCTTAGGCTCTGTTCATTTTTCTATATTGTTTTCTCTTTCTGTTCCTCTGACTGGATAATCTCGATTAACCTATTAACCTATCTTTAAATTCACTGATTCCTTCTTCTGCCTATTCAGTCTCTTGTTCAACCACTCTAATGAATTCTACATTTTGGATATTGTACTTTACAACTTTGGAATTCCAATTTTGTTCTTTTTATTATTTCTATCCATTGATAGTCTCTATTTCTTCAGACATCATTTTCCTTGGTTTCCTTTAATTCTTTGTACATATTTTCCTTTAGATTGTTGAGTGTATTTGACAGTTCATATAAAGTTTTTGCCTAGTAAGTCCAATGTCTGGGTTTCAATTTCTATTAATTTTTTTCTTCCTATGAATGGACCGTACTTTCTTAATCTTTTATGTTCATTTTAATTTTTTTTAAACTGGATATTTTGAATATTAATATGTGGTAACTCTGGAAATATGATTCTACCCCCTACCCGGGGTTTGTTGTTTTTGCCTGTTGTGGGCTGTTGTTGTTTGCTTCTTTAGTGGCTTTTCTAAACTGTGTTTTGTAAAGTCTGTATTCTTTGTTTTTTAAATTGTGATTTAAGTGAAGGTTTACAGAGCAAATTAGTTTCTTATTCAATAGTTTATACACAAATTGTTCCATAATATTGGTTGCAATCTCCACAATGTGTCAGCACTCTCCCCATTGCCACCCTGAGTTTCCCCATTCATCCAGTTTTCCTGCCCCTTCCTGCCTTCTTATCTTTGCTTTTGGGCAGATGTTGCCCTTTTGGTCTCATACAGATGATTGTTCTAAGGAGCACTTTCCTCATGGGTGTTATTATTTATTCTATAGGCTTATCTATTATTTGGCTGAAAGGTGATCTCTGGGAATGGCTTCAGTTCCAAGTAAGAAGGATGTCTAAGGGTCATTGTCTTGGGGGTTCCTTCAGCCTCTCTTGGACCAGTAAATCTGGTCTTTTTTATGAATTTAAATTTTGTTCTACTTTTTTTTCCCACTCTAACCAGGACCTTCTATTGTGATCCTGGTCAGAGCAGTTGATAGTGGTAGTCAGGCACCATCTAGTTCTTCTGGTCTCAGGCTAGTGAAGGCTGTAGCTCCTATGGTCCATTAGTCCTTTAGACTAATTGTTTCCTTGAGTCTTCGGTTTTCTTCACTCTCCTTTGCTCTGGACTGAAAGAAACCAATAGTTGTATCTTACGTGGCTTCTCGCAAGCTTTTAATACCCCAGACTCTACTCACCGAGGGAGGATGTAGAACATTGTCTTTATGAACTATGTTATGCCAGTTGACCTAGATGTCCCCCAAGACTATGGTTCTTAGCCTTCAAGCCTGGTAACTCAGTCCCACGAGGTGTTTGGTTATGTCTAGGATGTTTCATGACTGTGCCCCTGTGTGCTCTGTTATATATATGAATATACACGCAGCACATACAAATATGTATGTGGAAATATCCACAGCCAAACCTACATATGCACTTGGGTATACTCCCATACACCCTCCCACACCTGTTCAGCATACATTTCTACCTATGTATCCACGCATAAATTATTGTTTGTTATTACTGTTGCTGCACATGTTATAGTATTTACTGTCATTGTTTTTTATTCTTGCGGACCTCTTAGTGTCTTCCCTTGCCTTGGTTATGTTGTGCTGACTTCCCCCACGTTGTGTATTGCCTTTCCCTTCATCAAAGTTAACACGTGTCTACTCTCTAGTTGCTGATTTTTCCCTCCCTTCCCCTCCGTCCCTGGTAACCATCAAAAAAATGTTTCTTCCTGTGTGTAAACCTTTTCTTAACTATCCATAATAGTGGTCTCATACAATATTTGTCCTTTTGTGATTGACTTATTCCACTCAGCATAATGTCCTCCAGATTCATCCATGTTGCGAGATGTTTTGTGGATTCATCATTATTCTTTATTGTTGCATAGTATTCCATTGTGTGTTTGTACCACAGTTTGTTTATCCATCCATCTGTTGATGGGCACTTAGGTTGTTTCCATCTTTTTGCTATTGTGAATAATGCTACAATGAACATGGGAGTGCATATGTCTATTCTTGTCACGGCTCTTATTTCCCTAGGATATTATACCAAGAAGTGGGATTGCTGGATCATATGGTATTTCTATTTTTAGCTCTTTAAGGAAGCACCATACTGTTTTTCATAATGGTTGTACCATTTTACATTCCCACCAGCAGTGTATGAGTTCCAATCTCCCCACAACCTCACCAGCATTTGTTGTTTTCTGTTTTTTTGATCAGTGCCATTATTGCGGGGTAAGATGGTATCTCATTGTAATTTTGATTTACATGTGTCTAATGGCTAATGATTGCGAGCATCTCTTTATGTGTTTTTTATCTGCCTGAATGTCTTCTTTGGTGAAGTATCTGTTCATGTCCTTTGCCCATTTAAAAAAATATTTTATTATGTTTTAGGTGAAAGTTTACAGAGCAAATTAGTTTCTCATTCAACAAATTGTACACGGAGTGTTCCATGACATTGGTTGCAATCCCCACACTGTGTCAGCACTTTCCCCATTTTTGCCCTGAGTTCCCCATTTCCTTTCATTTGGTTTTCCTACCACTTCCTGCCTTCTCATTTTTACTTTTTGGCAAGTGTTGGCCTTTTAGTTTCGTGTAATTGTTTCTTCTATGGAGCATGTTCTTTTCAAGTATTATTGTTTAGTTTATGGGTCTGTCTATTGCTTGGCTGGAAGGTAGTTTCTGGGAATGGCTGCAGTTTCAAGTCCTAGGGGTGTCTTAGGGCCATAGTATTGGGGGTTCCTCCAGTCTCTATTAGGCCAGTAAGTCTCATCTTTTTTTATGAATTTGATTTTTTTGTTCTATATTTTTCTCCTGCTCTGTCCGGGACCCTCTACTGTGATCCCAGTCAGAGCGATCAGTAGTGATAGCTTAGCACCGTCTAGTTCTTCTGGTCTTGGGGTCATATAGGCTGTGGTGCAGGTGGTCCATTAGTCCTTTAGACTAATTGCTACCTTGAGTCTTTAGTTTTCTTCACTCTCCAGACAGGAAGAGACCACTAGCTGTATCTTTGATGGCTGCTTGCAAGCTTTTAAGAACCCAGATGCTACTCACCGAAGTAGGATGTAGAATACTGTTTTTATGCACTATGTTATGCCAGTTGACATAGATGTCCCCCGACTCTATGGTCCTCAACCTTCAAGCCTAGTTTCTTTGTCCCGGGAGGTGTTTGGTTGTTTGCTTATTTTTTAATTGGGTTGTTTGTCTGTTTGCTGTTGAAGTGTTGAAGTTTTCTATAAATTTTAGGGATTAGACCCTCGTTGGATATGTCATAGCCAAAAATTTCTTTCCCAGTCTGCAGTAAAGTCTGTATTCTTTGTCATTTAAGTCTGTGTTCCATTAGCTTAGTGGTCAGCTGGTGTTTTGGCAGAGTTACCTTAAATGCCTGGACCCAACAAAAGATCAAAGAGAAAATAAGAAAGAAAAAGGAATATTTCTTCTGTCTTTGCTGACTGGCTCTAACTGGGGCACTCCTTCAATGATTAGCCAGGCTGTTTACAACTCTGTCTTAGTCTTCACTCCCTACTTGCAAGAAGCTTGAAGGCTAGTCAGAGGTTAAAGTTTAGGGTCTTCTCAGGCCTTTTTTGAGCATGCAGTCCACCACAGGTATGTGCGTGGTCTTCTCAATTCCCTGGTATACATAGCAGCTTTTAAAAGCCCTTATTCTCACACGTAGCTACCTCTTTCTCTCTACCTCTTTCTTCCCAGGCTTTGTTGTCTGTTTATTGCTTGTCCCAAGTGTTGTCTCTTTCCCCAAACTGCTGTAGCCAGTATCTGTGCCTTTAAACACTTTCACCTGGGAAACTGCTTCAGCTCTGGGAACTCTTTGTGCTGGTCCTTGAGGGAGATGTCAAACAGGTCTAGACTCAATTCTTTGAGAATAAGATTTGTATTACTTCCTCTGGCACTAGCAATATGCACCAGGAGTGGGGGCTGCAATCAGCACAGCTGCTGCCTATCTGGTGTGTGGGGGATGGTGGAAGAGCAATTTAAAATGCCATAGCACACTCTTACCGCAAAGCAGCTGCTTCTTTACGGAGTTTTCCCCTGGTTGTTGTAAGTTTTTGACTGGATTCCAGAATTCTGCAAAAGTTGATTCTGATAGTTTTTGTCAGCCATTAGTTCCTTTTGGGGGGGCGGTCAGAACCCCTACTCTGCCATTTTCAGTGACATCACTCCCAGAAGCAAGATTTTATTCCTTATAGTAGGCATTAGACAACAACAACAAAATTTTTTTTAAGCCAACGGCTGGGAAATGACTGTTTAGGTATTAAGCTTTAAGTGCTTTCTCTAACTGTACAGACTGGCTACAGGATTCCCTAGATTCTTATCCTCTGTTTATGCAAGGGTGGGAATGTCTCTAAAATGTTTTCGTCATTTTTTTTAACCAATGAAAGACTATTTTTAATGTTTATCATGTAAATCAACAGGCGGCTATTTTTCATCAATGAAAATCAATTTTTGATAATCATTATGCTAATTTTCAAGGGTAAGTGGTTCTGTGCTTGAGATACAGGTAACAGAAACACTTGTGGTCATCACCTCTGGAGTATGACCCTTTCTGCTATAACGCTGACTCTCTGATTGTGTATTGTGTATCCTGATTGTGTATCCTGATGAGGGCAAGTGACTGACCATACAATAAAGCTGAAACCCATTGGCACATACTTAAGATCATACTGTCTATGCTGAAGTATCATAAAGTAAATGGCAGACATTGTAACTCATATATCATTTAATTCTCATGACAATCCTATAAAGTAGTAGTATAATTATCTCCATGATATAAATGATGAAAACTGAAACTGAGGCAGATTAAATTATTTGTTTAAGGGCAACCAGCTAGTAAGTGGTAGAGCTTGGATTCAAGCCTAGCTCTTTGAGACTCCATAGCTGTTAAGCTTTACTTTATGACTAAAAGCATTTATATAATGGTATATTTTTGGTCATGCAGAGAATGCTTTTTTTTTCTTCTTCTCTCTCTCTCTCTTTTAGTTTTTTTCTTTTTCATAAAATTCTTGGTCTCTCAGGGCGTTTGGATGTGCCTGTGAAGCTTCTATGATTTTGCCCTGGTCAAGGTGTGCTAACTTCCCCAGTATTGTGTACTATCTTGCCCTTCACCAAAGTTACCACTTATCTACTATCTAGTTAGTGTTTTTCTCTCCCCATCCCTCATAACCATCTAAGATTGTTTCTTTCTGTGTTGAAACATTTTCATGTGTTTTAATAATAGTGGTCTCATACAGTATTTGTCGTTTTGTGATTAACTTATTTCACTCAGCATAATGCCCTCCAGACTCATCCATGTTGTGAGATGTTTTGCAGATTCATCATTGTTCTTTACCATTATGTAGTATTCCATTGTGTGTATGTACCATAGTTTGTTTATCCATTCATCTGTTGATGGACGCTTAGATTGTTTTCATCTTTTTGTTATTGTGAATAATGCTGCAGTGAACATGGGTGTGCATATATCTATTTGTGTGACAGCTCTTATTTCTCTAGGATATATTCCTAGGAGTGGGATTGCTGGATTGTATGGTATTTCTATTTCTAGCTCTCTAAGGAAGTGCCATATTGTTTTCCAAAATGGTTGCATTCCTACCAGCAGTGCATAAGAGTTCCAATCTCCCAGCAACCCCTTCAACATTTGTTATTTTCTGTTTTTTTGATTCGTGCCAGTAATGTCGGGATGAGATGGTATTTCATTGTAGTTTCAATTTATCTAATGGCTAGTGATTGTGAACATTTCCTCATGTGTCCATTAGCCGCCTGAATGTCTTTGGTGAAGTGTCTGTTCATATCCTTTACCCATTTTCTAAAATTGCATTGTTTGTCTTTTTATTGTAGAGCTATTGGATAGATAGACTTCAGAGATTAGACCTTTGTCGGATATGTCATAGTCAAAAGTTTTTTCCCAGACTGTAGTTTCGCTTTTTACTCTTTTGGTGAATTCTTTAAATGAGCATAAGTATTTAATTTTTAGGAGATCCCATTTATCTAGCTTATCTTCTGGTGTGTGTATATTGTTAATTATGCTTTGTATGTTGTTTGTGCCACATATAGGAGCCCTGGTGACGCAGTTCGTTAAGAGCTATGGCTGTTAACCAAAGGTCAGCAGTTTGAATCCACCAGCCACTCCTTGGAAATCCTATGGGGGCAGTTCTACTCTGTCCTATAGGGTCACTATGAGTCAGAATTGACTCGATGACAACGAGTTTGGTTCTTTTTTGGTTTTAGGGCCCCTAGTGTTGACCCTATTTTTTCTTCCATGACCTTTATAGTTTTTGGTTTTATATTTACATCTTTGATCCATTTTGAAGTAGTTTTTGTGTATGGTGTGAGGTATGGGTCCTGTTTCATTTTTTTGCAGATGGACATCCAGTTTTGCCAGCATCATTTGTTAAAAAGACTGTCTTTTTCCCCATTTAATGGAGTTTGGGCCTTTGTCAAAGATCAGGTGGCCGTTGGTAGATGGATTTACATCTGGGTTCTCGATTGTGTTCCACTGGTCAGTGTGTCCGTCGTTCTACCAGGACCAGGCTGTTTTTTAAAAATATTTTTTTATTGTACTTTAGGTGAAGGTTTGCAGAACAAATAATTTCTCATTAAACAGTCAGTACACATATTGTTTTATGACATTGGTTAACAACCCCACGACATGTAACACTCTCCCTTCTTGACCTTGGAGGACCTTTTTTTTTTGGTCAAAATATACATAGCCAAAGATACACCATTTCGAAAATTTCTACATGTACAATTCAGTGACATTGATTACGTTCTTCTGGTTGTGCTGCTATTCTCACTATCCTTTTCCAAATTATTCCATCACCATTGTCTTCAACTCACTGTCCCCTAGGCGTCCCATCAACCCTTCTGAGTTGCTGTTGTCAATTTGATCTCGCATAGATAATTCTTTTTTTTTT
>NW_004444002.1:3995886-3997845 GCF_000243295.1 Trichechus manatus latirostris
CTCCAGCTCTGTCCAGGACCCTCTGTTGTGATCCCGGTCAGAGCAGTCAGTGGTGGTAGCCGGGCACCATCTAGCTGTACTGGACTCAGTCTAGTGAAGGCCTTGGTAGCTGTGAGGACCAGGTTGTTTTGACTACCATAGCTGTATAGTAGGTTCTGAGGTCAGGTAGTATGAGGCCTCCTACTTTATTCTTTTTCTTCAATAATGCTTTACTTATCTGGGACCCAAAGAATGCTTTTTAAAGAGATTTCTGAACACCCATTTTCTTAATGATTGGAAGATACCCTATAGGTAGAATGTAACTGGCTGGTTTTATTACCTGCCTTTGGTCCTCTTAGAAACTTGCCACATATCAAGTCTCAAGTCCAAAGAGAGATTATAGAAAAGGGAAGCAGTGATCTCTGTTGGGGGTGTCCGGGAGGACCTAGGGATGGGTTTAGCGTTGTGTGTTGCTGGAATGGGCCAGGCACCCGGACTTGAGCCTTAATTTCTTTCTTCCTTCTGTTTTGCCTCTGGAGTACAGCAGTGCCTGCTCAGAATTATAACTCCTCTTGCCTGCAACAAAGCCCTAGGAACATACACAAGATGAGATGCACTTGTCTTTGATAGAAGTGGAAAAGGAAGTCTCTTAGGACACGTTACTAGTGATTGATGACTAGAAATAGTTGGAAACATAAATTCAATTTTGCCCTTTGTGATGGTTAAGGTTGTGTGTCAACTTGGCTGGGCTATGATTCTCAGTGGTTTGGCAGTTATGTAATAATATAGTTTGACAGCTATGTAATGATGTAATTTGGCAGTTATGTAATGATGTAGTCACCCTCCATTTTGTCATCTGATGTAGGCATCCTCCATTTTGTGACCTGATGTGAGCAGCCAATCATCTGAAAAGGGAGTTTCCTTGGGGGTATGGCCTGCATCCAATATATATGGATGTTCTCGAGAAGCTTGCTTGCTTTGGATCCTACATCTGGCTCGTCATCTGGTTCTTGGGCTTGAACCTGTCATCTAACCTGCCGATTCTGGGGTTCGCCAGCTTCTGCAGCCAGCTGCCTGCCATCTGACCTGCCGATTTTGGGATTCATCAGCTTCTGTAGCGTGTGAGCCAGCAGCTCATCATCTGACCTGCTGATCTTGGGTTTGTCAGCCCCTGTAACCACGTGAGTCAGGAGAAGCCTCCAGCCTGACACCTGACCACAGACTTGGGGCTTGTCAGCCTCCACAACCATGTGAGCCATTTCCTTGAGATAAATATCTCTACACACACACACACACACACACACACACACACACATATGCTTCACTGGTTTTGCTTCTCTAGAGAACCCAACCTAAGATACCCTTGAAGTACAAAACAGGAGTCTGCTCATACCTTGGCTTTTTGGACAGACTTTTCACCGACTTTGGAGAGTATAGTCAGTTTTATAGTAACAGCTTCAAATTAATTCCAACAAAGTTAGCTTTAAAAGGTAGCAGAAGATGTGGTCATCTACAGGATGAGATTTGAGGAAACAGATGACAGTGCACTCATCTCCCCAAATTCCACTGCCAACCATTCCAGCATTTCTCAGTTTCTTTGTGCCATCAAGAATCTCCTAGTTGGAACAATTATACACTGTTGGTGGGAATGTAAAATGGTACAACCACTTTGGAAATTGATTTGGTGCTTCCTTAAAAAGCTAGAAGTATCATATGATCCAGCAATCCCACTCCTTGGAATATATCCTAGAGAAATAAGAGCCGTCACACGAATAGCTATATGCATACGCATGTTTACTGCAGCACTGTTCACGATAGCAAAAAGATGGAAACAACCTAGGTGCCCATCAATGGATGAATGGATAAACAAATTATGGTATATTCACACAATGGAATACTACGCAATGGTAAAGAACAACAATGAATCTGTGAAACATAACATGAAGGAATCTGGAAGGCATTATGCTGAATGAATTTAGT
>NW_004444002.1:3998383-4032054 GCF_000243295.1 Trichechus manatus latirostris
GAAGCCAACTCTTCAGACAAAGATTAGACTGGACTATGGGCCATAAAGTGATACTTGTGAAGAGTGTGCTTCTTAGCTCAAGTAGATACATGAGAAAAAGTGGGCAGCTCCTGTCCAGAGGCGAGATGAGAAGGCAGAAAGGGACAGGAACTGGTTGAATGGACACAGGAAATCCGGGGTGGAAAGGAGGAGTGTGCTGTCACAGTATAGGGAGAGGAACTAGGGTCACATAACAATGTATGTCTAAATTTTTTTTTTTTTTTTTTTTTTACAGGGAAAAGGACTTTAATGAATATCTTGGGGGAACACAATGAATCCGTAATAAGGCTCTAGTTCCAAAGTTCCACAATTTTTTTTTTTTTTTTAGAGTTTCTGAAGGTGAAGATTTATTGTCTGCAATGATACCATATGTCTAAATTTTTATATGAGAAACTGACTTGAATTGTAAACTTTCACTTAAAGCACAATTAAAAAAAAAAAAAGAATCTCCTAGCAAAATATAAATTTGATAGAGGTTCTACTAAAGATTTTTTAGAGTAGACCCCCCCCACCCCGAAAAGTGACTTTCTTTCCTTTTCATCAACTTTTGGAGGGCAGACAACATGGGGACCATCAAACTTATACACTGGGGGAAATGAGGATGTCAGGAACTTTCCAGATGGCTTGAAATGAGTGCAGGTGTGCCTGGAACTCTGCCATTGCTCCTCATCCTGAAATGGTAGTCAGTAAATGCACTTTTGGTAAACCATTCCAATTTTAAATGTGTCAGTGGAATTGAGTTGCTAAAGAAACCCAGCAGTGAATCTGTTTATTCAACAAATGTGTCCTTGTTTCATTTTTATTCAGGTTTCTTAGATTCTTAAAGTGTTTCCAAAGATTTTCATCACAAAAAATATTTAAAATAAGTTGAAAAGCTGATTTAGATGATGTGAGTTATATGTATATACGGACAAAGGAGGAGAGAAGGGCTAAGATTTGTACTGATGGGCTATGGCGTGTGTGTGTGTGTGTGTGTGTGTGTGTGTGCGCTTGTGTGCGTGTATGTGTGTCTGGTAGGAGGAGATAACTAACATTTATTTTATGTTTACTATGTACCAGGCACTGTGCTAAGTGTTTTTCGTGTACTATCTCATTTAATTCTCATGTCATCTCTGTAAGGCAGATACTATTATTCTCCCTTTACTGTTTATAGAGGTTAAGTAATCTCAAGGTTACAGTGGAGTAGAGATTTGATTCTAGGTAGCAGGAGACCCAGATCTAGCTGTGTGACCTTTAGGCAAGTCACTTCTTTCTGTGCTTCAATTTCTTTACCTGTAAAATGAAAGATTAACTTTAAGGTACTTCTAGCTTGGACAATTTATGATTCTATGTGTCTGAGCTGCTCCCTGCTGTCCTCTGGGTATTGTTTCCTAAGGAGATACAGGCCACAAGTCAACAACGACTGACTTACAAGTGAGAATATTTAAAAATGCAGCTACAGGTAGTCCCCAGCTTACAACGGGGTTCTGTTCTGATGACTCCTTCATAAGTTGCTTCTGACATAAGTTGAATATCTCTCTCTTTTTTTTTAGTTTTCATTATTATTGCCTTTTATTGTCAGTATCTTTATAAATCTGATCTTTGTCTTTGGGTGTTGGCAACATTACATATAAGATTACAGGCATATTTAAATACATACATACATAAAAATACACAAATAATAAAAATTTACTATGACGATGAAGAAGAGTTGGACAACATTGGCATTTTGTCAGTTGCGATAGTAACTCCCCTTGTGGAAGGTTCTGGGTCATCTGGATTATTCGTAGGAATGGCGATAGCATTTTTAGTCAGAAAATTAGTGAGATTTGTTTGTATGGTCCTTTTCTTTTTTTCTTCATATATTTCCTAGTAACATCTCACTGCTTCCTGAATCTGCCTATCAACTTTAGCAAAGCGATCAGCATTTGGGTCCATGTTTTCAAGCCACTGAAGCCCCTGATTTAGTATGGAAAAAACTTCAGCTAATCCTTTCACTGTAACTCATAACATTGAACATCTGCCAGTGAACATCTGAGAATGATAACATCAGCAAATTATACGCTGCAACATTGTATGTAGTACATATTACCAGTGATAAGATGTACAAAAAACAGACGGTTGTAAGTGCGGTTCGTTGTAACTTGAATACGTTGTTAAGTTGGGGACTATCTGCATATTGTACAACTGAGCTAGTGTCAGAGTCAGCAGGTTACCATGTGTCTTAGTTATGTAGTGCTGCTATAACAGAAATATCACAAGTGATTGGCTTTAACAAAGAAAAATTTATTCTCTCACAGTCGAGTAGGATAGAAGTCTACATTCAGGGTGCCAGCTCCAGGGGAAGGCTTTCTCTCTGTGTCAGTTCTGGGGGAAGGTCCTTGTCATCAATCTTCCCCTGGTCTAGGAGCTTCTCAGTGCAGGGACCCCAGGTTCTGGCACTTTACTTGGTGGTATGAGGTCTTTCTGTCTCTCTGCTCGCTTCTCTCTTTTATATCTCAAAAGAGACTGACTCAAGATAAAACCTAATCTTGTAGATTGAGTCCTGCCTCATTAACATAACTGCCACTAATCCCACCTCACGAACATCATAGAGGCAGGATTTACAACACACAGGAAAATCACATCAGATGACAAAATGGAGGACAACCACACAATACTGGGAACCATGGCCTAGCCAAGTTGACACACATTTTTGGGGGATACAATTCAATTCATAGCACCATGGATAATACCTTTGTTTGGATTTTTGTGTTATTTCTGTTGGTGTTTCATTACATCGATCTGAGTCCCTGACACTATTAAAACATGTTGTTCTCACCATTAGCTTTTGTTTTAAGAGGGATTAAAACCCAAGACATTTATTAAAGTTTTCCTTCACTAGATTTGGATTCTTTTAGTGTTTCTTATTACGCCCAAAGTGCTGTCTCTGTTAACTGGTATGACATAGTTTTATTCATTCAATAACACGTTTATTAAGCATCTGCTATGTGCAAAACATTGTTCTAGGCATTGGGGATATATCAGTGAATAAAACAGACACATATCTCTGTCTTCAAGGAGCTTATATTTCAGTGGAGAAGGGTGTGCAATGAATAAAATATAGTAAGACAATATATAGTATGTTAAATAGTGATAAATTTTATGGCAGATAATAAAACAGGGTGGGGTCCTCAGAGTGCTGGGTATAATTGTTTACTAACTCCCTGGGAAAATTAGTGCTAGTTCTCATCAAACCTTAGATAACAGGAAACTTCTTACCTAGGCAAGTAAGCAAGGACTTTGAAGTCAGATAGACCTATTTTGATTTGCAACTTTGCCTACTAGCTTTGTGACCTTGGGCAAATAATTTCACTTCATTCATGGAGCCTTGAATAGTGAAACCTGTGAGAGCCGGAACTTGACGGGACTGCCTTGTTTTTCTTGGTCTTGCAAGTTTTCCGCCTTCGACAGGGTGCAGCTTACCACTTTTCTATTGCTCCCTATTAGTGGAAAATATTTGAGTTTTCCTTCTCTGACAAGTTTCTGCCCTACACAGGTTCTGGCTTTTACAGGTTTTACTGTATCAGTTAGGGTTCAATCAAAGAAAGACCTATTAGGAATGATATATAACAAAGGATTTTTTATGGGGATTTGACCTTATACAATTGTGGGAGCCGATTAAAAAGTTCATGTAAGGCTACTGCTTCCGTATCTGGTGCTGGGCCAGAATCCAACAGGGCAGGAAGTGAGGAAGGAAAGATAGACGTGAAGTGGGGGAGAGCAAGGTCAAACTGGAACCCGTGGGGACAAACTGGAATCGACATCAATCTCTCGTGGCTTCCAATCCTCCAATTTTAAAGACTTGGGTGTCCTGCAGGAGAAGCTGGTTCCCTTCATCATCGAGCTAAGCACACACCTGGCCTGAGTCAGAGAAGCTGAAGGAGGAGATTCCATGGGAATTGCAGGAGTTGCCCCAGGATTCAGAGAAGGTGAAAGAGGAGGTTTAGCAGTTGCTGTGGGCTCAGCTGCTGCTCCATGCCAAAAGTGTGAGCCAGGAGAGAAGAAACATGCTTCACTTCCACCTCCCAAATCTCGTGCAAAAATATTTCTTATGGCCCATGTTGAACCAGAACTATTCAGGGAAGGGAATTCTAGAAACCCTAGCTCCAGCTTATCTAGGTTGACGGAGTACAAATCTACTACAAGACTGTTTCTTAATGGGGATAATAATACCTAACTCATAAGATTGTTGTGAAAAATGAACCAGATAATTTATGTAAAAGTATCTAGCACACAGTAGGTAGTGAGTAGTTTTTTCTTCCTTTCTCCTACCCTTTGGCTAAGGAATGGCACAATTTCAAGCATCAGGGCCTGTGGAGAAGGATTTATTGTGTTTTTTTTGGGGGGGGGGGCTTGTGGGAGTTATAGGAGGCCCTTCTTTCATCATTAAATAATTGTATCAGATTCCAAGCCGTCTGTTCTGTCTATATTTGAAGTCGGCGCTATTTGAAAATGTGGAAGAGAAATCGAATGCTTCAGGCCATTGAAGATATATCCAGCATGAAAAGAAAACAGATTGGAAAGGATCATGTAAGTTGGTGGAAAAACAAAATTTAATTTTTGAAATCACAGAGTCAAAGAATGTCAGAGCTGGTAAGGACTTTGGAGGTCAACTAGTCCAACAATTAATTTTTACAGATGGGGAAACTGAGGCTCAGAAAGGGGAAGTAAATTGCCTAATGTCACAACTTGTTTGGCTCAGGAGTATTTTTTACAGGATGATTTTTAAAATCCTGCAGAACTAGTTAAATATATTGTAAGGATGTTGTTGAAGACTTTATCTACTTTATTATTCAGTGTCCTTTATATGACATCCCCACATGAGACATTTTAGAACCAAGTGCCAGGAAAAAAAATTGTTTATCCTGAAGAACCAGTATGCTTTTATTCCTCATGGACAGTACGAATCTGGTAAATGATCATGTGGAAATATGATCATTTTGCTTTGGCTGCCAGGATGTTCAGAGCCAAATTTGCAGCCCAAACTTGATTAACTGTGTAGGATTCTGTGGCTTGAATGTCCATGTCCTGACCTTACCTCTGGCTTGGGTTTTTTTTTCCCCCCTCTTGGCCTTGATTTTTAGTTAATATAATTTTTATATGTTATATGTCCTATGTGTTGTTATAAGTTGCCTCAAGTCCTTTGAGGTATGAGGAAGGATATAGATGTATAAATAGAAAAATCTTATATTATTCGACCTCTCTGGTACAGCAAAAAAGCACAGGTCTTGGAATAGGTTCTAGTCCAGGCTCCGTCATTACAATATACTTTTTTGAACTTCAGTTTCTTTTGATCAGCCTAGATACTGTAACCTTCGGCATGATTCAGAAGATAGCATTTATTAAAGAGCAGAGGTCTCTAAAACCTTAACTGATGACTGTCCCTGATATGAAAAGTGTTTCTGGGAACTGAACTCTAAGTTAAGAGATTCAGGATGATTTGAAAGAAACATTTTACTCAAGTCAGGATAGGAAACTAGGGTTAGATTAAGTGTTTAGAATTAGTAAGAGAACGATATTTAAAGCAGAATTTACTCACTAATTTGCCTTGATTCTTTTCATTTAAAAAATTATCACACAGTAAAATTGACTTTTTTGGGTGGTGAACAGTTCTATGGGTTCAAACGTATGTAAGAATCCCTGGTGGTGCAATGGTTAAGTGCTCAGCTGCTAACTGAAAGGTTAGTGGTTCGAACTCACTCAGCAGCTCTGCAGGAGAAAAGACCTGGCGATCTGCTCCCATAAAGATTACAGCCTAGAAAACCCCATGGGGCAGTTCTACTTTGTCACACGGGGTCACTATGAGTCGAAAATTGACTCAATATCACCAAACAACAATAACAACAACAAAGATTCACGTAAACACCACCAAACTAAGGATACGGAACAGTTCCATCTCCCCAGAAAACTCCCTCATGCTGTTCCTTTATAGTCACACCCTCTTCCGTGATGCTTTGATTTTATTCCTTTAAAAATGACTTCCCTAACATGTTCAAAGAATAGATTAAGAAGCTTGATTTGATTCAACCATTTGCTTTAGAGAGTCCCTACTGCATGCTCACCCCTGTGGTATGTTCTGCAGGCTGTGTAAGGAGTATTGTATGTGGACCAGTCTTTCGAGCATGTTACAATATGGTTAACAAGATCACCTCTAATTCATTGGAAACAAGTAGAGAACCATATAAGACACTATACAACCAAGGGCTAAACTGGCACAGATGAGGAGATGGGGAAGCATCTGTCTAGGCTAGAATATAGGCTCCTGCAACCGGATGACACACTACTTGCATGTGTATATGTCTTTCTGTGTGAGGACAGACTGGAATGTATTTAGAAATGTAAAGAGTTAAGTTTCACCTCTGAAAGTGATATATTAGTGTAAACAGCTGAAAGGGCAATCACATACTTGCGAGAGTATTTACAAAAGTCTTCAGAATCTACAGTCCAGGAAGTCTACCTAAGTACAAAGAATTATTATTTTACTTTTATAGGATGTGGAGAGGCATATGGCTGCCAAAAGGCTTTGCTCTGTGTTCACAGAAATTTAACAAAACTGACATCCAGATATCTATTGCAGAAGTCTGACTAGAATTTTCCATTATGAATATAGTGCATGTAAATTCTGAACATATGGCTCCCATCAGTAATCTATGAGGAGGTGATGGAATGTAGGTTGGGGAAGACAAGAGGAAGGCCAAGTCTCTGACTCTGAAGTGAGAGGCAGCTGGACACCATATGTGTGTGTTTAGACTTGGAGCCAGCTTTATGTCGAGGGAGTAGGCAGTCACCCAAGCCTCATGATTTGTAGGGTGTGGGGAAAGGATCTTTTTCTGCTAAATTCTTCCCCTATGGGCAGGCCTCAAGGCCTGAACTTTCCATTAGAGAAAGAAACAAAATATTGTGTCTTGTAGAGTGCATCTTTAAAATATAGGAAGCAGGGCGGGGAGGAGGAACAGCAGCCTATTAAACTGGAAACAGGTGTCAGAGCCTTCATGTGGAGCAGTTTATCTAATTAACCCAGCAGAACTGGAGGGCAGAGTAGGACTCATGGAATAGGGTTGGTAGGGGAGTGTGTGTGCGCACACGTGCTGGGATTGGTGCAGATGCAAAAAGCTGGCCCTATACAGATTAGAATGGCAGTATTCAGTGCACACATATATGTTCCAGCTCATTGGCTGTATGTTGGGTGCCTGCAAGGGTTTACTTTCCAAGGTGGCAGACCTCCCTAATATCGGCCAGTGTACAGGTTGACTGCAGAGATTTGCTAAGAATCAACCAAGAATATGGCTTTCTGAGGCATCCCTGGACTTAACATCTTAAAGGGCTTTCTTAAACCCCCTCTAGATAACCCTGATAGGGTGAGGGTAAAGTCAAGAGTGTGAAGCCTATGATATGAGTGGAGAGATTAGCCATTGGAGAAATCGTCACGTCCCTAGAAATAACCTAGATATTTAGGTTAGAAGCAGGGCTACCTAGTATATGTAATGAGTGCCAGAAGGCCCACCTTTTCCAGACAAATGAGGTGAGATGGCCAGCAAAGCTTCCTGATTGTGTTCTTTATGCCTGGAACCCCAGGTATGGTCTTGTCTTGCATCCTGAAAACGGACCTTACTTCTCAAAACAAAATTGCCTCTTACGTCCTTTTTCCAAGCTATTTTTAGCAACGACGCCAACCTCTCTCGGTTGGGAAAACACATAAAACTCCTTTTTATTTTGAAAATAAAGAAAAATGTACTCTAAGAAGCTATGAAGATGGGCAGGATCCCAATAAATATTGGGCTTGACTATCTGAAATGTACAAGTAGAATCATTCCAGAGGCTTGTCCAACCCTCAGAATACAGAAAACCATTGGACTACAGAGAAGGAGCTTTACAGAACTTAAAATCTAGAGCCAAAACTAATGCCATGTTCACTGACACTACATTCATTAATCTATCATCTCACAATTCCATCTATAATTCTATAACTATAATAATTCTATAATTGAGCTATTTTTTTTTAAATTCAGAAAGCAGTGTACTTTTCAGATTGGCTTGGTGTAAGGAAGAGCAACAAAACCCCATGTGGGTGTGGTGTTGGCTTTTCCGAGTTCAATGTTGGATGGAAAATTCAGATTACTTTTCAGTTTGAGTCATCTGAAAACATTGGATTTGCTCATTTGCAGGTGGAAAATACAATATGCCTGTCAGTTTCTTCAGATGATGACATTTAAAAGTGAAAGTGATAATTGTGCTGGGAAGTTGTACCTGGGGATCATGGTCTTTAAGGTCCTGGGGCAGAGAGCTGCCTTTGTGGTCACATGTAAATTGGCTTTGGTTATTGGGCAGAAGCCAGAGAGTTCCACTAGATTGATAATGGAAATTTCCCATTAAGCCAGTGGTCATATGACGTACTGGAGATTCATACATAGAATTTTTGAGTCCAGGGAACTGCTTTCTGCTGGACAAATGAGTACTTGTAGCTTTTGGGTGATATCTAAGGATGGGGACACCACTGGCTTTCTCAGCAGCATCTTCCATTGCCAGGGCAGTGAAGAAGTTCTTTCTTAAGTCCAACCGTGTCTCTCCTACTTGCATTTTCCCCATTTCTTCCTGGTCAGTGTTTCATTTATATTGAGAATAACTTCTCAGCATTATCCTTGTCAAATCCCTTCATAGACTACTGGACTGTAGTCATCAAGTTTTCTCCAGGCTAGATAACTTTCGGCAATGACAATCTAGGCTTTTCTTAATTCACTACAGAAGGAGTCTTTAGACTTCTTGCTTTTACAATAATAATGATAATAGCTAATAATTATCATAAAAAAACCTAACATTTATTGAATGCTTACTAAATGACCAGGCAGTGTGCTAATGCTTTTACATGCATTAGTTCACTTTATACGAGTTTATGGGTAGTGTAAATGGTTAACGCGCTCCACTGCTAACCTTAAGTTTGGCATTTGAGTCAGCATGAGTCTGAATTGACCACAACTGGTAAAACTGGTAAATTCATTTTATACTGTTAGTTCAACTCATATCTTTCTATGATGTGCTATAGTCAAATATACCTCTTTTTTATAGTGTTCATTATTACTGCCTTTTGTGATCAGTATCTTTATAAATCTGATCTTTATTTGTCTTTGGGGATTGGAAACATTACATATAAACATCTGCGAGTGAACATCTGAGAATGATAACATCAGCAAATTACACGCTACAACATTGTATGTAGTCCAAAAAAAAAAAAAAAACAAAAACAGATGGTTTTAAGTGCGGTTCATTGTAACTAAAATATGTTGTAAGTTGGGGACTACCTGTGTGTTTGTGTATATATGTGTGTATACACACACACACACTGGAAAGTAAGTGTGGGTAAACTTGCTAAATGTGTGCTATGCTGCTCTGTGCCATGCTGAGGGATTAACACTTTTTACAGGAAAGACTATCTGACCTTCATCTGTGCTGAAATTATTCCCTTAAGAATATTACGTTTCTCTTTTCCATTAATAAGCCACCTTGAAGAGCAAATTAATTCTATGAAGGATGCTACATTAAGTTTCAAAGTGCTAAAGCCAAACGAATTTTAATATTTTCACCTTTATTCCATCCGCATATGTTGTAGATGATAAAATTTTACAGCAGTTCCTACTCTATGTGTCGCCTCCCAGTCCTAGGGGCTGACAGGTGGTAACTACAAGAAACCATTGCATATCCCCAGTGAATGGACCATAGGCCGCTTCTGCATCCCTTTATGGTCTAGTAGGAGGAATAAGCGTTTAAGTGCACATTATAGGTGAAAATATACCATGCTGCACATGGTGTTTATGTACTAAGTGCCTTTCCAGAGTGGCTCCTGGTGTTTGGGGGACTAAGGAATGCAGACAGTGAAGTGTCCATTTTCAGGGGATTTAATAGTGTCTGCAAAGTCCGGGAGCCAGGATGTGGCATTTGGTTTAAGGAACCAGAGAGGAGTAAAGGAGTTCCTGAAGTGCAATTCATTAGTTTTGCATTGGAATTAGGCTCCTGGTCCCAGATTGGCCCCGCTGTGTGCGGGAGGAGAAGGAAGAACAGCCAACAGCAACACTTGGTTCTTAAGCCACCTTGTAGGTGTGAGACCATGTGCAAGTTAAGTCTTCCCTCTGGGCCTCAGTTTTCTCACTTGTAGAGTGGGGATAAGACTATATCTACCTCATAGTGTTGTTGCGACGATTAAACAGGTTAATAAATGGGAGATGCCTTGAATCTATAGAGAGCATTAGAAATGTTAGTAATTACTAATAATTATATTTTAGATGTGTTGTATTCTATATGTAATTTCCGTGTTTGTTAACTTTTCTCTCCCAGAAATGGGTCTATTACTTTTCCAAGTATGTCACGCAGTATGGAATTGGTGAACATATTGTGGGTTTTTGTTTTTATTGTGGTAAAATATATATAACAAAACATTTGCCATTTCAATCATTTTTACCTGTACAATTCAAGTGACATGATGTTCACTATGTTGTGCAACCATCACCACTATCCCTTTCCAAATTTTCTTATCACCCTTAATAGAAACTTCGTGTACCTTCCACATTAACTCCCCCTTTCCCCTCTCTGACCCACCTCTGTTGTTGTGTACTGTTGAGTCAATTCTGACTCGTAGTGACCCTATAGGACAGAGTCATTAATGAACTTTTTCTCTATGCATTTGCCTAGTCTAGACATTTTATGTAAGTGAGATCATATAATATTTGTTTTTTTATATCTGACATTTCACTCAGCATAAGCTTATCAAGGTTCATCCACATCATAGGATGCATCAGAACTTCAATTCTCTTTATGGCTGAGTAATATTTCATTGTATGGATATACCACATTTTGTTTATCCATCCATCTGTTGATGGACGTTTGGGTTGTTTCCACCTTTGGCTATTGTGAATTGTGCTGCAATGAACATTGGTGCACACATATCTGTTTTCATCCCTGCTTACAAATCTTTTGGGTAGATACCTGTGAGTGGAATTGCTGGATCATATGGTAATTCTAGGTTTAACTTTCTGAGGAAGAAAATATTGTTTTTAGCACCTGATAGTATTAAGTTTAGCCACTGATCCTATTTTGTCTTAGCTAATCCTTTAGCCCACTTCTGAGCAGACTTGGGTGTCCTTCTTCTGGCTGAGGACACTGAGTAAGCTTCTCAACTCCCTTAAATAAATGCTCTCCCTAACACCTATCTACTCATTTGCTTCAAAGCTCATGGCTGGCACTTAATTGGTAACCTAAACCATGGTCTCCAGTATGGGGGAAATGTATGAACTCCCAAGCGATCTGCAAGATGATCCGTTTGGGTGTGGGGAAAACATTGAAATTTGTATTTACTTTTATATTATATTTTCTAAAAAAAGAAAAAATAAGCCTTATTAATGTTTAATCTTTGGATTGATACTGCCCCCTCACTTGGATCTCGGTAACAGACGTGTCACATATGTCCATCAGCACCCTGAGGGAAAAGTAGGTGTTTCCCAATTCAAAGTGGTTTTCAGTAGTGGCCTCCCTTGTTTTTGCTTTCAGCATATTGCAACATAGTGTGGTTTGCCTGTGTAAGGAGACGTCTATGGCTTACATAATTTTAAATAGTAGAATCTTTTGAATCCTTTGTAACGTGATAGAGAGTGAGCACGGAAATCTTTTGTACCACCCACTAGTTATCTTGAGGAAGACATTCTAAAAGTTATTGAACTTAGAGATGAGTTATACTTTTTTCTTTTTTAAAAAAAGAAAGTATTCCAAATGTGTTGACCTTTTCTTGCTAAGTAGTTAGCAATAGCATGATACCCAGAAGATATTAAAAAAAAAAAAAAAAGACTGATCTATCCCTTCAAGGTGAATTTTAACAATGAGTGAAAAGTAACTGCTTTTAAAAAGAAGTGCATTTGAAAATGGATACTGGAAAATGTTTCTGTCTTTTATGTGGTTTTGTTGCTGAAATAACGTTTGTCACCTAGGAAAAATCTCCAGTATGTGCCTTTTTTTTTTTAAATTAAGAAAAAGTTTTCTAACCTCTTTAAAACTTTTCCAAATAAAGAATTTTAGTAAATTTTGAACCCGCTTGTTCAAAATGTTAAGATATAAAATCTATCCATTAGTTTGCAAGCACAGCTGATTGGTATCAGGAAATATGGAAATCTTTTAGACAAATTGCAACAAAAATCTTTGCATAAGTGGAGGATGAAATAACAACTACATATCATGATGATATATTAAGCACAGACAATGATGTATTTCTTCTGTTTGGATCTCTGTATCTTTGTGAGCTTGTCTTTTTCAACTAAGTAACCATTAAGACCTAGTATCGAAATAACCTAAATTTAGAGCCAGTCTTTTAAATTGCTGTATCTTATGATTTCAAAAATATGGAACCATAATAAGCCATATTGTTCTCATGTAATAAATATGCTGAATAATACTTTTAAGTGAGAGAAAAAATACTTTTGTACCATTAATTAAAAAACTTATTTTAAATATGGCTGATTATATCTTTTCTCATGCTTTAAAAATTTGTAATTTTGTGTGTGTTTATATTATAATGTATGTAATATATTAGTACAGTTATAGTATGTGTAAATAATTTATAAATAAATATACTTATATTTTCTTTTATTTGGGGTATATGCCTTTTTTTAAAAAAATGATAGTGTTAAAAGTTTGGAGGCCACTGAACTAGACTACTAGTTTTCCAGACACTTGATAGTGAGCATAACCTTGAATTGTCAGCCCCAGCTCCTATCAAGAGCCTGGTTGAGATAACTGATATTTGGGAAAGACAGTCTAAGGGATAAGCTACTGACCCACTCCTATAGGTATTACCATGTTCTAGCCTTGGCTCAAGTCCTAGCCTTGGCTCAAGTCCTCTGAAAGACTATCTAGTAGGTCTAAGGATGAATCAAGGTGAAATAATAGAGTAGGAAAGGTGCTAAGGAATGAGTGTAGGTCAGTAACAGGAGAAAGAGAAATGAATCGAGATACTGAGGGATTGAAATTCTATGACACTCTCCATCTCCAGCTTGATCCACCTTTAGGCCTCAGCAAGTTCATCCTAAGATAATATCCTACAGCACACCTCATTCCCCTTATGGAGTCACACAAAGCACACAAGATCACAAAGAGGAATTGAGAGGTGCTAAACTGTATTATCTTGTATTGTTCTTAACTGTTTTAGTGCACGTAAGCCCTAGATAATGGGGTAGTAGTTAAAAGCATGAACATCAGACAGATTTTAATTCGAATCCTGGCTCCACTGGTTGCTGGCTCTGTAACCTAAGGCAAGTAACCTAACCTTTTTTTTCTGGTTAACTTAACCTTTTTTCTTGGAGCCCTGGTGGTGCAGTGGTTAACCATTATGGTGAGCTACAGCTGCTAACCAAAAAGGTTGGCAGTTTGAATCCCACAAATGCTCCTTGGAAACCCTATGGAGCAAGTTCTATTCTGTCCTATAGGGTTGGTATGAATCAGAATTGACCTGATGGCAACAGGTTTTTTTTTAAAACCTTTTTTTGAATCTCAGTTTCTTTATCCACAAAATAAAGACACTAATACCTACCTCTCAGGGTGGTTGAGAGGATTCAATTTATGTAAAGCATTTAGCAAAGAATTCGGCATATAGCAGGTACTCAGTAATGATAGCATTATCAACTAGAGATTGTTACCTCCTGATAGTTGGGACCGTGCTAGATGCTTTGTTTCTTTTCTATACCCACAGTACCTAGCACAGAATTCAACACACATTAGGTGCTCAGTTAGTTCTTGTTGAACTGAATAGAATTAGTGAAAAAGATATATCAGAACAAGGCCGATTTAGGAATCTAGTGCAACCTGAGATTAGAGACTTTCAACCAATTTACTTTTCTTCTCTCTGCTGAAATAACTTACTTTGGAGAGGTATTCTGAAATTTTTTTTTCTAACCCCAAATCATGTTGCAGCAACTCTTTTCATAGATTTATACACGTTTCATTCCTTTAGGTGGAAAATAAAAATCTTCCCATCTCCATCAGTGGTATCACTTTTCTCTTGATCAGTGAAGCCTTTGACTCTGTCCTCTCTTTCAACCCTAACAGAAGAATACCAGTAATATCTCTAGCCTTTCCCCTGCATAAACACTTTGAATTGCTCCTCCCTGTCTGCCAGTGAAGCCCAAACTCCTGAACCTGTCACTGAAGGCCTGGCATTTAACCTATCTCCGTCTGCTTCTTACCAAGCCCCCTGCTCCAGCCATCTAGGTCTTACCAATGAGCTGTAAACACTATGTACAATCCATACTCTAAACTTTTCCTTTTGCTAGATTCCTAAAGAAAACCAAACCAGTTGCCATCGAGTTGATCCTGACTCATGATGACCCCATGTGTGTCAGAGTAGAACTGTGATCCATAGGGTTTTCAATGGCTGATTTTTCAGAAGCAGATCTCCAGGACTTTTTTCCAAGGTGCCTCTAGGCAGACTCAAACCACCAACCTTTTGGTTAACAGCTGAGTGTGTTAACTGTTTGTACTACCCAGGGACTTCTTTGCTACTTTAGGATCTCCCACTCCTAGATTTGAGACTTTACCTTGCTGCTAAATGTCCCACTGAGCTCTTCTACAATACTCACTAGTTATATTGCTGGATTCTTGGCCATCTAAGTATCTTATGTGTATATTTCTGTTTTCCACAAATGAGATTTAATCCATGTGAGGGCAGGGAGAGGGCTCTTATTCCTCCGTGATTCCCTATAGTGCCATATACTCTGTGAAGCACATAGTAAATGATTAATTAAGATGAAGGGACCATGAAAATGCTTGGTACATCTAAGTGTGAAGGATTATCAAAATTAATTCATGCATAAAATAATTTACTGAGCACACACTGTACCAGATAACTAGCAACATGGAAGTATTCTTTAGAGATTCAAAAATTCCCACAGAGGGGAATTTGGTCAAAGACTAGATTTTCTGCAGTTAAGTGGGATGAAGGCTCACACTTTGTCAGTAAAGGGTTGTATGACCTCACAGACTAGTGAAATCAGCCATATTTAGGTACTAGTAAAATTGAAGAAAGAACGTGCCCATCAGAAGGGAGTTTGGTAAACCATGGAAGACTTGAAAAAGAATCATCATCCAAGGACTTTCCAGGGCAAAAGTAGTCTCAGCCAGAGGTGTTCTGGTCTTGCAAACGCATTCCTATTGTGCATTAGGCTATCTTAGTCTGAGTCCATTAATTCTTCCAGTTCTGACTTCATTCTTGATATGCAACATAGCTTCCCATGTAACTTGCTTATTAGGGAAGAATGCACTGGTCAGGCTGTCCTGAGTATTCAGCTCCTCATGACAGATTTTTCATTGTGCTCAAATACAGAACACTGTCTTTTTATCTCGTAGTCTCTTATAAGATTTATTATTATATCAGCTACTAACTGAAAGTTTGAAGACTTAAACCCACCCAGCAGTGCTGCAGGAGAAAGACCTGGAGATCTGCTTCCATAAAGATTATAGCCAAGAAAACCCTGTGGAGCTCAGTCCTACTCTAACGTGAGGTCACCTTGAATTGGAATTGACTCAAGGACAATGTGTTTTTAGTTTATCTTGCTCATCACTGTATCTTAGTGCTTAGAAGAGAATCTAGCACATAGGAGACTCTTAATGAACATTGTTGAAGAATAAAGACTTAAGACAATAAAAAATGAAGACTTCTGGAGAATTGAATTCAGTCTGAGTATGCTGAGAAAGTAAAGCTCCTGGGACAGTAAGCCTGAAGGTCAGACAACAGTAAATTCACTAAGTTGCTGCTACCCCTTGAAGGTTCTTGGAAAGTACCCAGCCAGGCTCCTAAAGAGCCCCCAACCTGGCTACTGACCCTGTCCTTTTCTATTTGAAACTTCTCTAAAAACACCCTCTCGCAGTAATAATGCCCTTTCTTCTTATCTGAAAGCTAAAGTAACTTTATACATTTTTTATAGATAATTCAAACAGTGAAGCTTGGTTTATCTTCTTTTCCATATCTGGCCTACATTCACTGTGTTACATTTTGTAAATACCACTCTGAAACAACCTACGTTAGTTAGTCTGCATCTCTTACTTGTGGTATTTGACACTCAAGTTTTCAGTTGGCCACCTTCTTCACTTTTAGCAACTCATAGTAAACCACACCAAACTGAGAAAACAGTTGATCATTCTGTCACTTCAGAAAGCAGGTAACTTGGGAGTCATTTTAAAATAAGCGTAAAGAACTCAAACCCAAAATGGGCTTAAAAGTAACTTGAGGACTAATTGCTCTTGCTGTTCTTGCTACCCACTCTAGGGAGGGAAAGTCACGAAATGATTTGAGAATCATTTTCACTCCACTCCTCAGAGCCAACTCATCTGGTCTGTGTGATGAATCCAAAACGTTCTGCTGTGTATTTTCCCCAGTGAACAAACCAGGGAGAGGGAAGCTGAAAGATCACAGTAGGTTTTTGGTGAGACCAGAGAAAAACTTCCTTGAAAAGAGGTTGCACGCAAGGGAGGTACTGCTCTCCAGCCAGCGCCTCTGTGTCTTCTCTCTTGTGTTAAATGGCAATTGAAGTCAAATACCATTTGCCTCTCTGTTCCTTCATGATCTATTTTCAGCACTATTTCTTCATTTCAGCCTTCAAGTCACTGTCCTTCAGTGGGAATGACTGTGAAAGCAAGCATAAGGAGAGGAAAACGGAGAGTTCTGGGGTTACTGGATACTTTACCAGGCCATACCAATTCTGGTCCCATTACCAACTTGAGGAATAAGCATTGTGGCCTGCGTTCTGCCTGGATTGCTCTTCCCTTGGCTCTTGGCTTGTCTAACTCCTTGTTCTTCATGCCTCAGCTTTTCAACTTTTCAGAGAGGCCTACCCTGACCATCGTATCTAATATAGCCATCATCTCCCCAGCCCAGTTACTATCTGTATCATATTCCTCTAAATTCCTTCATAGCAACTTATCACTATTTGAAATTATCTAGCTTATTTACTTGTTTATTTTTTCCCTCCTCCCTCCCCACTGTAATGTAACCTTCAGTCAGACAGAGAAGATACCTGTCTTGTTCAGCTGTTATATATCCTTGATGCTTAGCACAGTGCCTGATACATTCTGAGTGATCAGGAACTGTACGTTCAATAAAGGAATGAAAGGGGGACAGAGGGCAATGCAGGACTGCCACAGCGTCCTGTCTTCTTCGAGTGGACAGCCACAAAACAGAGAGGCGGCCAGGATTTTTTAATTTTTTGTATTGTTGTAGTTTAAATGAAGTTTACATTTCAAGCTAGTCTCCCATACAAAAATTTATACATACATTGTTATGTGACTCTAATTGCTCTCTCCATACTGTGACAGCACACTCCTCCTTTCCACCCCTGATTCCCCATGTCCATTCAACCAGCTCCTAACCCTCTCTGCCTTCCCATCTCACCTCCGGACAGAAGCTGCCCGTTTAGTCTCTTGTATCTACTTGAGGGAAGAGGCACACTCCTCACGAGTATCACTTTATGTCCCACAGTCTAGTCCTATCCCTGTCTGAAGAGTTGGCCTTGAAAATTGTTTTAGTTCTGGGCTGATAGAGAATCCAGGGGCCATGCTTTCTGGGATTCCTCCAGTCTCGGTCAGACCATTAAGTCTGGTCTTTTTACTACAATTTGAGTTCTGCACCCCACCTTTCTCCTGCTCCAACAGGGACTCTCTGTTGTGTTCCCTGTCAGGGCGGTCATTGGTGGTAGCCAGGCACCATCTAGTTCTTCTGGCCTCAGGCTGATGAAGTCTCTGGTTTATGTGGCCCCTTCTGTCTCTTGGGCTAATACTTTCCTTGTGTCTTTGGTGTTCTCCATTCTCCTTTACTGCAGGTGGTTGGGACCAATTGATGCATCTTAGATGGCCGCTTGCAAGCTTTTAAGACCCCAGATGCCACTCACCAAAGTACGATGCAGAACATTTTCTTAATAAACTTTGTTATGCCAATTGACCTAGATGTCCCCTGAAAGCATGGTCCCCAGGACCCCACCCCTGTTACTCTGTCCCTCAAAGTGTTTGACTGTATTCAGGAAACAGCTTTGGTTTAGTCCAGTTGTGCTGACTTCACCTGTAGTGTTTGCTGTCCTTCCCTTCACCTAAGATGATTCTTATCTAGTATCTAGTTAGTAAGTAGCCCTCACCCTCCCTCCCCACCTTCGTAACCATCAAAGAATGTTCTCTTCTGTGTTTAAACCTTTTCTTGAGTTCTTATAACAGTGGTCTTATACAGTATTTGTCATTCTGTGACTGACTAAATTCACTCAGTATAATGACTTCCAGATTCCTCCATGTTATAAGATGTTTCATGGCTTCATCGTTGTTCTTTATCATTGCATAGTATTCCACTGTATGGATATACCATAATGTGTTTATCCATTCGTCTGTTGATGGCCACCTAGGTTGTTTCCACCTTTTTGCTATCGTGAAGAGTGCTGCAATGAGCATGGGTGTGCATATATCCATTTGTGTGACGGCTCTTATTTCTCTAGAATATATTCCAAGCAGTGGGATAGCTGGATCGTATGGTACTTCTATTTCTAGCTTTTTAAGGAAGCGCCAAAGCGACTTCCAAAGTGGTTGTACCATTTTACATTCCCACCAAAAGTGTATAAGTGTTCTAGTCTCTCCACAACCTCGCCAGCGTTTATTATTTTGTGTTTTTTGGATTAAAGCTAGACTTGTTGGGGTGAGATGATATCTCATTGCAGTTTTGATCTGCATTTCTCTAATGGTTAATGATTGTGAGCATTTCTTCATGTGTCTGTTAGCCGCCTGAATATCTTCTTTGGTGAAGTGCTTGTTCATATCTTTTGCCCATTTTTATTTGGGTTATTTGTCTTTTTGTTGTTGAGGTTTTGCAGTATCTTGTAGATTTTAGACATTAGACGCTGATCAGATTTGTCATAGCCAAAAATTTTTTCCCAGTCTGTAGGTTGTCTTTTTACTCTTTTGGTGAAGTCTTTTGATGAGCATAAGTATTTGATTTTTAGGAGCTCCCCGTTATCTAGTCTCTCTTCTGGTGCTTGTGCATTGTTACTTATGGTTCGTATTGTGTTTATGCCATGTATTAGGGCTCCTAGCGTTGTCCCTATTTTTTCTTCCATGACCTTTATCGTTTTCGATTTTATATTTAAGTCTTTGATCCACTTGGAGTTAGTTTTTGTGCATGGTGTGAGGTATGGGTCTTGTTTCAGTTTTTTGCAGACAGATATCCAGTTACACCAGCACCATTTGTTAAAGAAACTGTCTTTTCCCCAATTAATGGACTTTGGGCCTTTGTCAAATATCAGCTGCTCATAGGTGGATGAATTTATGTCTGGATTCTCAATTCTATTCCATTGGTCTATGTATCTGTTGTTGTACCAGTACCAGGCTGTTTTGACTACCATGGTGGTATAATAGGTTCTAAAATCAGGTAGTGTGAGGCCTCCCATTTTGTTCTTCTTCTTGAGTAATTCTTTACTTATTCTGGGCCTCTTCCCTTTCCATATGAAGTTGGTGATTTGTTTCTCCATCTCAGTAAAAAATGCCAGTGGAATTTGGATCGAGATTGCACTGTATCTATAGATAGCTTTGGGTAGAATTGACATTTTCACAATGTTGAGTCTACCTATCCGTGAGCACGGTATGTTTTTCCCGTTATGCAGGTCTCTTTGGGTTTCTTGCAGTAGTGTCTTGTAGTTTTCATTGTATAGATCTTTTATGTCTCTGGTTAGATTTATTCCTAAGTATTTTATCTTCTTGGGGGCTATTGTAAATGGTATTGATTTGGTGATTTCCTCTTCGAGGTTCTCTTTGTTGGTGTAAAAGAATCCAACTGATTTTTGTATGTTTGTCTTGTATCCTGAAACTGCTGAAATCTTCTAAGAGTTCCAGTAGTTTTCTTGTGGATTTTTTTTTGGGGTTTTCTGTGTATAAGATCATATCGTCTGCAAATAGAGATACTTTGACTTCTTCCCTACCAATCTGGATGCACTTTATTTGTTTTTCTAGCCTAACTGCTCTGGCTAGGACCTCCAGTGCAACGTTGAATAAGGGTGGTGATAAAGGGCATCCTTGTCTGGTTCCCGTTCTCAAGGGGAATGCTTTCATAGTCTCTCCATTTAGGATGATGTTGGCTGTTGGCTTTGTATAAATGCCCTTAATTATACTGAGGAATTTCCCTTCTACTCTTATTTTGTTGAGAGTTTTTATCATGAATGGGAGCAGGGCGGTAAATGGGAGAGAGGGTTTTCCCAAGGAGGGGTGCTTTTGATCCGTGTGGTAGGCCATACGCAAGTACTTATCTTTTGCCTATCCAGGGCTGCTTCTCACTGGTTCTGGGTGGCCGTGTAGACTCTCGGGTGCTGAGTCTCTCCCAGTGAGGAAAATGTGCCTCCCGCGTGCCACTGCTTGCCTGCCTCACCACATACCACTATTTGATCCAGCTTGAAGGGCTTAGGCTCTCACTGGGTCAGGTCTGGCAACTCCTCGCTGCTTCCAAACTGTCTCGCCCTCCTCCTGCCACTCAGTCCGGTTCCACAACTCTGCCTTTGATGTTCAGGGCTCCCAGATTGCCATATATAATTGAATCACTTATTTTCTCATGTCTTTCTTGTAAGAGGGTCCATCGGAAGCGTCTGACTACTCCACCATCTTGGCCCCACCTCTTCAGACTGTTTCTTTAGTGATTCTAAAGTACTGTATGAGAAACTTGAAGGACATGGGAGTTTGGGTAGCATTCTGATTTCTTCCATAGGATGAAATACAGTCATGTGCTGCAGAATGTCTGTTTGAGCAATGTCTGACCACATATATGTCCATGATCCCATAAGGTTATAATAGAGTTCAGAAATCCCGATCGGAGAACGAGATGTAGCAGACATAACCGGATATATTGAACAAAACAGTTTCGCGTGTATCTCATGTCCCTTGTATACAAAGTGATTGAGCTGCCAAGCGTGTAATGGTAGAGTACATAGATAACCTACAACACGTATGTCTTGATAATCATAATAAACACCTCTGTTACTGGCTTATGTATGTACTGTACTTCCTATTGTTATTTTAATGTTATCTTTCCCTACTTACAAATAAAAAGTTTACCGTATAACAGTGTATGCTTCAACTCAAAGGCAGCAGCATTCAATCTCTTGAGTGTTATAGCTTTATCTCCGTTTAATTTTCTTTTGAAAATATTACGATGAAATGCATCATAACTGCCCAATGCAGCAAAACCAGTACTAGTGATAGTAGCAGCAAGAGGCAAAGGAGAAGTATCGATTTGGAAGTGAAAGAAAAGGTATCCCATATATCTTTGTGAAGTATGTAATACGGTGCTTGCACAATGTCCAAATCACATAACGTCCTGTTTCATAGAATGTATCACGGACGTTAAGCGACACATGACTGTAATGACTTTGGCAGAGAATGAAAGATACAGGAAGTTAACAGTTGACCACATTCATAATGTTGAGTGGGATCTAATTTTCTGAATGTACGTCATGGTAGTAGAACAATGGTTGCTGTAAAGGATGAAACGTATCTCATGAAGACAGGAAGACATATATTTGTCAGGAGATTCACCCATCTCATCAAAAGTGTAGGATTGCCAGATTTAACAAAAACAAAATAAAAAACAAGTACAAACAAACAAAATGAGAATGCCTAGTTAAATTTGAATTTTGAATTTCAGAGAAACAACGGGTAATTTTTAAGTATGTTCCATGCAATATGGGGTGTACCTTACTTTATCTGGCATCCCTACAAGGGTGTTTTTCATCCAGGTCTCATTTCTCTATATTATTCTTAAGGCTATTATAAGAACTTTATCAGATTCCCTGATGACTTCTAGATACAACATGCCTTCTAGATATAATGTGCTTGTGGCAACATTTCTCAAAACATGTTCCATGGAACCATAGGGTCCCACAGGATGTTAATATGCCTTGATAAATGGTCAACTATGTTTGCAGAATAAACTTTTCCTTTCTTTAAGAATCACAATGCATATTAGGACATTTAGGTGCTGAGAAGTCCTGCAGTAAAGACACACATGCATATGCACGCACACCCACACAAAGAGTCCTTAAAATTTGCTTCCAGTTGGAGGCTCCACACTCTCTAGCTACATTATCTCCCTCTGGGATTCCCATCCTTACCTCACGTGACCAGCCTTGTTGAATGCTTTGGCTCTAACATTGGGCCGGGTCTGTACTGGCTGACTTTCACTTTTCCTTCTGGGGGCAAAGAACACAGAAGTCTGAGATTGAGGCCCTGAAGAAAAATTTTATCATCTTGCTGAGGACCCCTCTGCTTATCCTCAGCGATGCGAGCAAGGCAGAGCTGCTTTGGAGTCTTCTGCGATCCCGTGGGCCTGCACATGCACCCAGCTTTGAAGAAACCTGGTAACGTGACTCGTTCATTGTTTCAGGCATATTTAGTTGTTGTGGCTCTTCAAGTACAGCAGAACAATCTTTGTATGGGAAAAAAACTAGTTTATCATAGGAATTAATTTGTGCATAATTTTCTAGGTAAAGTCAAGAATGCATCTTCTTGAAAGTAAACGTAATGACATTTGTTTCATAAATACCATCGTTCCTCACTGCCAGTCCTCTGTGAATGCTCTAGTCTCTGACATTCAATGGAGCAATAAAGAAATCAAACACACCTACCTAACCTTTATGAAAATATTTAAAATTATGATTTAATTTTTAATCTCCCATGGCAGCAGTAAAATAAATGATATAAATCTCAACAGGACCAACCACCTGCTTTGCAATAACACTTAGGGTATGGTCTAGACAGACAAGATTTCATCTTAATCATAAAGTAATGTGCTGTGGGGCTGGGCAAAGGCAGGGTGGTAGATGTTGACATTTTGTATGTAATCGTCTTTCACAAGTGGTGGAGAGTGGAGAGTCAGTTTTGACATGTCCTGTGCTAACAGTTTGGGTTATAATGTAATGCCTTGTGCTTCCTTGCCATTGAGCTTCCCCTTTTTTTGGCATTAAAAATAAACAAACAAAAAAACTTAAGAAAACACAAAAAACAACCACCACTGCCAAAATAATAAAAGGAAGAAAAAGCATGGCTTTTCTAACCTTTTAAAGGAAATGAAATAATCTACTCAGTCTAAAAAGATGTAATTTAAGGTTTATAGAGTCCATTGTGAAACTCTTACACAATTAGCTGAGATTTGGGGCACCAAGCCACAGGAGTGGAAAAAGGTAAATTGAGGGATGCCAAATCAAATAAGTGGTTTATTGTACCGAAATGTTACTAAGACAGTATACTGTAGATTTAGTTATTAGTTTGTCAGTGTTACCACAGTTTAAAGAGCTAACATCAAAAACTTCACACCCCAGGAGGCAAATTTACTTGTTAGCTTTATGACTTTTCATGTATAATATACATTAAATAAATGGTTTTATGTGAAACTTGGGTTGTGAATACTTTGAGGCAGGTGAGAGTCTGGCCTATAAAGAGGTGCTCAGCACATGTGTGTCGAATCCATGAATGTCCTATACCTAACTGCAATTCCACATAGTCAAAGTGATCAAATCTATCAACAGTTGTCCATCCTATCAAATCTCTCTGGAACCTCTGGCAACACAGCTGGTCTCTTAGATTGACAAGGTTTCTCAACAATGGCACTATTGACACTTTGGATCAGATAATTCTTTGTTGTGGCAGCTGCCCTGAGTGTTGTAAAATGTTTAGCAACATATCTGGTGTCTACCCACAAGTAGCACATCCTCAGTTGTGACAACCAAAAATGTCTTCAGACGTTGCCAGATGTCCCTGGGGTGGATGGGTGGGATAAAATGTGCCCTAGTTGAGAACTACTGAGTTAGGTAATACAGGTCTAGGTTCAGCGTTCTCATGAGTTGACTCTAGTCCCCTACAGATTACATGGTTCTATCACACTTGCTTTGATAGATGGGATCCAAAAGACTTCCATGACTGTATAAGTAGGAGACTCAAGAAGAAAAGCCAGACAGACCCAATAGAGTCCTTGCCGAGGGAAAAGGGAGCATACTGGGGAAAGTAGAATTTCCCAGTTTTTCAAATGATGTTTTATGGAGCTCTGTGGGTTCTGAGGAGCCTGATTGGGGCCATGAGGAAGGGCAGAAAGCAGATGGGGCCCCAGTCTTCTATCCTCACCTGTTTTAACCAAAATTAGCTATACATAGTGATCAATTGGGCCCTGGTGGTGCAGTGGTTAAGAGCTTAGGCTGCTAACCAAAAGGTCAGCAGTTCGAATCCACCAGCCGCTCCTTGGCAACCGTTATGGGGCAGTTCTACTCTGTTCTATAGAGTCGTTAAGAGTTACAATCAACTCGACAGCAACAGGTTTGGTTTGGTTTTGATCAGTGATCATTAGAGATTTTTGGAGCTCCCAGGATTGGGCAGCAGGGCTGGGAGCAGTGTTCAAAGTCTGAAAAGACACAGTTTCTGTATCACTAAACTGTGTGTGACCTGAGCAGTTTTCTCATCTGTAAAGTGGGGGCTAAAAGCACTACTTCCTTCTCAGGGTTATTCTAAAAATCCAACAAGATAATGCATTTAAAGTACCTAGCATGTAGAAGATGTTAAATAAATGGCAGTAATTATTCATTTCAGGTCTCTTCAGATAGGCATCTTCCTCTTCTTTTGGACCTTCTACTCCCATGCAAAGACAGGGGCTAAATGGGGCTCTTTGCCAGTGATACCCCATCTCCTTTCACTGGATAAGTTAGAATCTACTCTTTTAGTTGTTAGGTTTATATAAACACAATCATGCATAATGAAGGTCAAACTTGACTCACGACATCCAGTGTTACAATCACATGGGAGAAGCTGCCTTGAGGAAGTGACTAGTCAAATGAAGAAATACTTCAGTGTCCTGGACCTGGAAGGGATGTTCAAAGAAATGAGTTATTCCTCTTTTAGAGAGGATTTTGAAGGAACGTGGAAACAAATGAAAAACCAAAAAAGCTCAGGATTAAATCTTAGTACTCCTCCTCTACTCCTTTAAACACAATCTTAACTTTTCTCTTTCAAGATACCTTTATTAGAGGGAGCTATGAGAATGTGTGAGTGTGTGGCAGGCCATGGAGAAATGAGCTTGTGAAGAGAAAAACATGGGTTGAGGGAACTTTGAAATTAAATGTGTCTTGAGTGATACCAAATTCCATGCTGGGAGCGAGATGGCTCTTTCTGTAAACTTTATGGGAAAAAAAAGGCTTTGGAATGCATCCTCTCCATTAGTATTAGACCTAATTATTTTATACAAGTAAGAAAGAGAAGGGCAAATGGGGCGCTTTATGATTTAGGGATGGAATTATATTTTTCTCTTTCTGATGTGGTTTGTCTTCCCAGAAGATTCAAGAGGAGTTAGAGGGAGAGGAAGGAAGAATTTTAGATACATAGAATCACAAACAAATACATACTCGATCCACTGCTTCCCCTTAGACTTCCTTTTTCTTGGTATTTCCCTGTTGTTGTTATTAGTTGCCTTCAAGTCAGCTCTGACTCATGGCGAACCTATATATAACAGAATGAAATGTTGCTTGGTCCTGCACCATCTTCATGATTGTTGGTATGTTTGAGTCCATTGTTGTGGCCATTGTGTCAGTCCATCTCATTGAGGGTTTCCCTTGCCTTCCCTGGTCCTCCACTTTACCAAACACGGTTTCCTTCTCCAGGGATCAGTCTCTCCTGATGACACATCCAAAGTGAGTCAAAGTCTCGGACAATATTCTGCGATTCATAGGGTTTTCATTGGCTAATTTTCAGAAATAGATTGCCAGGCCTTTCTTCCTAGCCTGTCTTAGTCTGGAAGCTCCACTGAAACCTGTCCACCATGGGTAACCCTGCTGGTATTTGAAATACTGGTGACATAGCTTCCATCATCACAGAAACATGCAAGCCACTACAGTCTGACAAACTGACAGATGGGTGGTAGGGTATTTCCCTAGAAAGAAAAGACCAAAATGGATGTCAGAAGAGACTCTGAAACTTGCTCTTGAACATAGAGTAGCTAAAGCAAATGGAAGAAATGATGAAGTAAAAGAGCTGAACAGAAGATTTCAAAGGGCGGCTTGTGAAGACTAAATAAAGTATTATAATGAAATGTGCCAAGAACTGGAGTTAGAAAATCAAAAAGGAAGAACATGTTTGCCATTTTTTAAGCTGAAAGAGCTGAAGAAAAAATTCAAGCCTTGAGCTGCAATATTGAAGGATTATATGGGCAAAAAGGAGCCGTGGTGGCGCAGTGGTTAAGAGCTTCGATGCTAACCAAAAAAAAAAAAAAAAAGGTCAGCAGTTCGAATCCACCAGCTGCTCTTTGGAAACCCTACACAGCAGTTCTATTCTGCCTATAGGGTTGCTATGAGTCAGAATTGACTCGACAGCAATGGGTTTGGTTTGGGTTTTATGGGCAAAAAATTGAATGACGTAGGAAGCATCAAAAGAAGACAGAAAGAATAGACAGAGTCACTGTACCAGAAAGAACTGGTCGATGTTCAGCCATTTCAGGAGGTAGCACATGATCAAGAACTGATGGTACTGAAGGAAGAAGTCCAAGCTGCACTGAAGGCATTGGGGAAAAACAAGGCTCCAAGACTTGACGGAATACCAATTGAGATGTCTCAACAAATGGATGCGATGCTGGAAGTGCGCATTTGTCTATGCCAAGGAATTTGGAAGACAGCTATCTGGCCAACTGACTGGAAGAGATCCTTATTTGTACCCATTCCAAAGAAAGGTGATCCAACAGAATGTGGAAATTATCAAACAATATCATTAATACCACACGCAAGTTAAATTTTGCTGAAGATAATTCAAAAGCTGTTTCAGCAGTACATCGACAGTGAACTGCCAGAAATTCAAGCTGGATTCAGAAGAGGATGTGGAGTAAGGGTTATTATTGCTGATGTCAGATGGATCTTGGCTGAAAGCAGAGAATACCAGAAAGATGTTTACCTGTGTTTTATGGACTATGCAAAGGCATTCGACTGTGTGGATCATAACAAATTAAGGATAACCTTGTGAAGAATGGGAATTCCAGAACACTTAATTGTGCTTATGAGGAACCTATACATAGAACAAGAGGCAGTCATTTGAACAGAACAAGGAGATACTGCGTGGTTTAAAATTAGGAAAGGTATGAGTAAGGGTTGTATCCTTTCACCATACTTATTCAATCTGTATGCTGAGCAAATAATCCAAGTATCTGGACTATGTGAAGAAGAACATGGCATCAGGATTGGAGGAAGACTCATTAATGACCTGTGATATGCAGATGACACACACTTGCTTGCTGAAAGTGAAGAGGACTTGAAACACTTACTGATGAAGACCAAAGACTACATCCTTCAGTATGGATTGCATCTCAACATAAAGAAAACAAAAATCCTCACAACTGGACCAATAAGCAACATCATGATAAACGAAGAAAAGATCGAAGTTGTCATGGATTTCATTTCACTTGGATCCACAATCAACAACCATGGAAGCAGAAGTCAAGAAATGAAAAAGATGCCTTGCATTGGGCAAATCTGCTGCAAAAGACCTCTTCAAACTGTTCAAAAGCAAAGATGTCACTTTGAGGACTAAGGTGCGCCTGACCCAAGCCATGGTGTTTTCAATCGCCTCATACGTATGCAAAAGCTGGACAATGAATAAAGAAGATCGAAGAAGAATTGATGCTTTTGAGTTATGGTGTTGTTGAAGAATATTGAATATTCCGTGGACTGCCAGAAGAATGAACAAGCCTGTCTTGGAAGAAGTACAGCCAGAATGCTCCTTAGAAACAAGTATGGCGAGACTTTGTGTCACGTACTTTGGACATGTTATCAGGAGGGACCAGTCCCTGGAGATGGACATCATGCTTGGTAGAGAGTCAGAGAAAAAGAAGAAGACCCTGAACAAGACGGATTGATACAGTGGCTGCAACAATGGGCTCAAACATAGCAATGATTGTGAGGATGGTGCAAGACCAGGAAGTGTTTCGTTCTCTTGTATATTGGGTTGCTATGAGTCAGAACTGACTCGACCGCACCTAGCAATAACAACATTGAAAAGTAACAGCTTCATATCAGATCCATAAAGAGCTGGAGGAAGCTGTGCACTAACTTAAAAAATCACTTAATGAAAATATAATTCCTTCTATTTAGGAGATCTAAAATTAAATATAGATAAGCATCCTTTATTCTTTTATTTGAACATCACATTTCACTGGTAAATAATGTGAGCTTTGTTAGTCCAGTGACCGGTGTCTGTAAAAACAAAATCCCAGTGATTAGTTTTGCCTTTTCTCAGTTCCAAGGAAAAGGTCTCATAGTGGCCTTCGACTCCTTTTCTTAGGTCAAAGCATCAGCTCCTTTTGAGAGGAGGGTTGGCTCTTTTGGACTTATCAACCTGGGATGCTCCAGTCTGCTGCAGCCTGCCTGCCTGGGTCTAGAACACACTTCAGTTGACTGCAAAACATGACCACCAGAGACATATGCTCCTGCGTCTCTAAATAGACCAGAGATCAAGCGATCAGGCTCTGGGCATGGAACCGTGTTTTTAGTCAGCATCATGAACACAGTAGAAGCATAACCAAAGCTCTGACAGAGTTTCCTTTCCCAGGGAGGAGGGAAGAAGCCCCCCTGCTTCCAACACCTTTGCAGTGTTGGGGGCTTCAACAGTTGAGGGGAAGAGCCCAGAAGGGAAAGGGCCAGACCTTCTAACTCTTTTCCAATTCTAGGAAAATAAGTAAGAATGATTGATTTTTCAGGAAGGGAGCTATGTGCAAAAGGGGACTCCTAGACTCCAGAAGAAAGTAAGGGAGGGGTTAGGAAGCAGATGTTTGAGTAATAGCAAAGGGACCCAGGAGGCTGTTATGCTGTGTCAGTGATATAATACTGACTTGAAATGGGTCCTAACTAGAGATACGGGGGCTGACCCTCGCTCTAGGGATGAAGAGTCTTCCCATGCAGGTGCACGTACCTGAGTCCCAGACAGCAAGTCACAAATGAACTTGTGATCTCTCCAATCTATGTCTCTTTGGCCCACGCTGGGCCTTACCTCCTGGATACCGATTACTCTGGGGATGGATACTGAAACAGCTTTGAAATGTGATTCAGGAAGAGCCAACAAACCAGGGCGGGAGAGGGGGATGGTGATAGAGTTTGTTCAACATGTTCACAGCTCTTCCAGCCTTGTGCTGCCTTAAACTGCTTTCTTTGGACTGAAGTCTCCCATTGCTGAGGCCCCAGAACTTTTCTTATGTGTGAATTTCCCCTGAGAACTCTGACTCTGCACAGATCCCCCCAAAGGCTGGACTGTACACTTTATTCAACCCTCAATTTTGTGGTGAGAACTGTCAGATACCATAGAAGATAAACAACTAGTAGAAGACCTCCTATCATTTCCTTGCCTTAAACCTTCCAGTGGCGTTCTATTGCCTGTCTCTCTAGCTTCGCGGGTATCATTCTACTCTCATTTGTTATGCTCTTGTCTCCCAGGCTTTCTATCCATTTCTAGAACACTCCTGGCATTCTCCCACTGCAGGGATTTGGCACTACCTCTTCCCTCTACTTGGAAAGCTCTTCCTTGAGATCATTGACGGCTGGTTCCTACTCATTCTTCAGTTCTTCAGGCCTAACCAGTGCCTAGTATATACCTTCCACCAAAGAAATACTGAATGGGAGCAGATTGTAGTGGGGCAACTGTGTTTATTTTGGCCTGGAGGCAGAAAGGGATTGCAGAGAGCTGGTGGAGAGGTCAGGTTGGGGTGGGGATGAACATAAAGATGGGGGTAAAAATGCCGTGGCGGAGGGATCTGACCTCCTCTAACTTCATAAGGGGGAAGGACAATCAAGATCAACAGGCCAAGGCTGATCCTTATGAGGCGGAGGTCAAACATACCCACTCTCTCCAACCTTTTTACCAATTCTGACACCAGCTGTCCCTTCCGTGGTACTCCCTAATTCTCTGCTGGGTTTGATAATTCATTGCAATGACCGCACAGAACTCACAGACCATACTCACAGTTACGGGGTTTATTAGGGAAGTAACAGGGTACAACTCAGGATCAGAAATGACTCAGGACACAGATCTTCAATCAGGACAGCTTCTTTTTAGTTGTGCCAGCTAGCAGGCCTCTCTTTGGCCCTCAGCCTTTTGGTCTCACCTCTGCCCTGCTTGGGCAGGTGTTACAAAGCTCCTAGCTCCATGGGTCAGCAAGCACCACTCCCACCACCACCACAGCAGCCGTCTCCTGCTGGTCTCCTGGTTCCTGCTCTTGCTACTGCTGTGCTGCCATCTCTTGTTGCCTTCTGTGTTACAGACCCTCTCTCTCTCTCTCCTTGTCTCCCTTTAAGTCTAGTGGGATGGAAAAACTGACCAATCTACTCATTAGGCTTCCATACACCTTATTTGCATGATCCCACACCACAAGGGTTCCATGCACCTTATTTGCATTAGCAGCAAGCTGTCCAATCCCCTTGGTGGGCCACAAGCACTTTATTTGCATAGTTCCACACAATGAGTCACAAAGACTATGGCTAGAAGGAGCATATTAAGTAATTCACTGCATCACAATGGGGATGGGAGGAATTCTGTAGCTAGAAGGAGCAGATGTGGAGTAGAGTGAGCAGGAGAGAGGTAGTGAGTGGCTCTGGAATTTCATCTGTTATCTAAGGGGCAGAGCTGAGGCACATGGCTGGGCTCCAGTACTGGGAATTCACTCATAGATGCTGCTCTAACCTGAACCAAGGAGGAGGAAAAAACCTGGTCAAACTCATATATTATCAGAATCTAAGAAAGCCAAATAGCAGCCCCTGGGATTGCTAGGGAGAATTTGATTATATTTTTAATCAAGGGATTGTTTATTAAATAATCATCTCTTCTTGGCTTATCTCCATCTCTGAGAGGGGTATTTTCCCAATCTCCTTCCCATACCTGGCTGGCAGAGGTGCCCCCCTCCTCTGCACTCTCACAGTCCTCTGTACTTTTCTTCATCAAGACACTGATGCCCATGAACTGTGCTTGGCATGTTTGAGTCTGTCCTCCCCTTTTTCTGTGAGCTCAGTGAGGGCGGGGACCACATTAATAACTGGGTGCCTGGCAAGTGCTAGGTGTTTGTTGTTGGATGAATGAATGCAACGTTCTCTGACCCTCATTATGGCTTCCCCTTGTCTTACCATACTCACTAGCTCATTCATTCATTCATTCACTCAACAGTTTTTGGCCAATTACTGTTTCAAGCTTTCTGATAGTTGTTGGGGTTACAAAAGCAGGAAAAGACCTATCTCTTCCCTCTCAGTGCTCATCATCTAGTGGAGGAGATAGAAAAGCTAACAGGTTATTACAATGCAGTGTGGCAAGTGCTAAGGGTGAGAAAGTAAAAGGTGCTCTGGGGACGGCATGTGCAAAGGCAAGACAATATGGGGCCTTTGAGCAACTAAACAAAATTCAGTTTGACTGGAGCAGAGAGTGAGTCTGCAGTTTCTAGATCTGCCACCAGCCAGAACTTGCAGCCTTGGAAAGTACTTCTGGATCTGCCATCACCCAGGGCAAGTGAGGCAAGTCTCCTGACTGCTAGGCCCACAAACCATGTCCTCAAAGAGCCCATAGGGACTCAACCCACTGGTCTTTCACCCTGTCTTCATCATTCAACATCCAAAACATAGGCCCTCCTGGCCTTTGAGCATCTCTGGCACCCATGAAGCTTGAAGACACCTGTGCTTCTAACCCAACCCTCCCCTAAATCCTCCCCTCACTTTCCAAACCATTCCAGTGTGCCTTTCAGAACTTCTGCTGCATATTATTTTTCACCACTTCTCCAAGGGTTCCTGACATGAATTGGAACCAGGCTCACCCCTAAGGCTCCTGCTGCCTGCCCCTACAACCCTCCTGAATGGTGGCTTTATGTTTCCCTCTCACATCCCATATGCCTCAGGACCAGAAGGAGATTTGTTTTTCTCATTGCTCCACATTGAGATCTCCAGACCTATAGGCCCTCCCTGTGCTCTTACACATTTAAATATATACATATATGCATGAATAAATATGCCCCTTTGAGGCATATGCAACCCGGACCTTCTCCTGCTCACCCCTCCCTCGTTTAGCACCTGGTTTACAGTCTTCCTCTCCACCCCAAAGCTTGACATCATCTTGAATGACTTCCATGGTTGACATGTACCTGACCGCTCAGTTCCTTGATTTCCTCATCTCACTGCCCTTCTTTTCTTCTCAGTTGCTCACTAGAACAGTACCTAGCACACAGCAGATATTTAAAAAAATTGTTTGAATAAATCAATGAATGAATCCAACATATATTCTATGGTTCTTCATTTCAATAATACCCTTTCAGGTGCTTTTCCCCAAATTACAAATCTATCAGTCTGTTGGATTCCCCTGCAAAGCCCCATAACTGCTTTTGTCTAAACCAAGTGAAGGACTGAATGGCTTAGAGATCTTGCTTGAAGAGTAAACCAACTGTAGTCACAACTCTTTCTTTGCTGATCACAGAAAAAATTAAGAACTGATTCTGCACAGCATAGAAGCCCAGAAACAGACCCATTCCTGTGTAGGAATTTTGTGTATGATAAAGGTTGTGCTACAGATCAGCGTAGAAGGACAAACTAGTCAATAAATGGTATTGAGACAATTGGCTTTTGTTGTGGAACACAATTAGAATCGTATCTTACATCATACTCAAAAATCAGTTCCAGATGGATAAGAACATAAATGTGGGAAACACAACTTGAAAAGTATTATAAAACTATAGGATAATATCCTTATGGTATGGAAACATTTCTTGAACAAGATAAAATGAAAAAAATAAAAAAACCATAAAGAGAAAGACTGATAATACCGATAAGATCAAAATGGAAAACTTCTATATAACCACATACACAAAACAAAATGAAACAAAACCACATATCACCATAAACAAAGTGAAAAGACAAGTATTAGTACACAGACTATATTGAGAAGTCCTATAAATCCGGAAGAAAATGACAAGCAACCCAGTAGAGAAATGGGCAAAGGAAGGAAATTCCTACATTGGAAAACACGAATAACCAATAAATGTGAGAAAAAATGCTCAATCTCACTAGTAGTCAGGGAAATGCAAATTAACCACAAGTTGATATCATTTTACACCCGTCAGATTGACAAAAATTACGTCTGGCAGTACCAAATTTTGGCTAGAATGTGGAGAAAATAATTCTCATTCACTGCTGGGCAATTTGAAATACCAAGTAAACTTGACAACATGCATACAACCCAGCAATTACACTTCTGAGTAGATACCTAGATAAACTCTTGTACATATGGACAACGACCATTTATTATAGCTTGTTTCTAATGGTGAAAACTTGGAAACAACCTAACGTTAATAGGTGCATAGATGCATAAAATAAGGTATGTTTACATGATAGACTTCTACATAGCAGATGAAAGGAATCTAGATCCATATGCATAAAAATGTTGAGAAAAAGAAAGCAAGTTGCAGTATATGTACTGTCATGGTTGGAATTATGTCCCCCCAAAAATGTGTGTATCAGTTTGGCTGGGCCATGATTCCTGGTACCGTGTGATTTTCCTGTATGTTGTAAACCTGCCTCTATGATGTTAATGAG
>NW_004444002.1:4033583-4035317 GCF_000243295.1 Trichechus manatus latirostris
AGGCAGGACCTGATCTACAAGACTGGATTGTGTCCTGAGGCAATCTCTTGAGATATAAAAGACAGAAGTGAGCAGTGAGACGGGGGACCTCATACCATCAAGAAAGCAGTGCCGGGAGCAGAGTGCGTCCTTTGGACCAAAAGGACGGGGGTCCCTGTGCAGAGTAGCTCCTAGTCCAGGGGAACACTGAAGAGAAGAAGGCCGACAGAGAGAAAAAGCCTTCCCCTGGAGCTGACACCCTGAATTTGGACTTTTAGCCTACTTTGACTATGAGGAAATAAACTTCTCTTCATTAAAACCATCCACTTATGGTATTTCTGTTGTAGCAGCACTAGATGACTAAGACATGTACATATAGGTACATTTAAAAACATACGAAAACTTTGTTGTTCATAGATAGATGTGAATGCATATAAAAGTATAAAAGATGTTCTGGAATAATGAACACAAAATTCATATTGGTGATTGATTCTGAGGAAGGGAAAGAATAATGGGATTGGGAGTGTGGGTTAAAGGTGAGCTGACTTTGCCTCTAAGGTTTTATTTCTTTTATATATGAGCAGTACTGTGCTGATAAATGTTTAACAACTGGCTTGCCAACAATAAGAAAAAAAACCTGATTTATAGAGTTTGCTGATTTCTGTGGTGTAAATAAACCCACCATGGCTGATTTCAAGCTACCAAAGGTTTAGCAACCAGTTCATGAAATTTCTGAAAATTTAACAAATTGCTCTGGAGAACCAGTATGAACTGGCTCCAGCACAACCCTGTGTGTGTGTGTGTGTGTGTGTGTGTGTGTGTGTGTGTGTGTGTAAAGACTTGACGCAATGATGACTATATCAACAATTATCAGATCTGTGTAGTGGAATATAGGTGTTTGTTATATTATCCTCTGAAGTTTTATGCATATTTTACATTTCTTGTAATAAAAAAGACAATCCTATAAGAACCAGAGTGGATAAAAATACCTGACAGATTAAATTATAATTGTGAGTGGTGTAAAGCAGGGCTTTGTCCTAGATGCCCCTTTCTATATTAAGATTTAATAGCGTGATACAATTTTTGAATAAATTGAATAAACACATAGTAAGTCAAGCATCTTCCTCTCTGCTGGTGACACAGTTTTATAAACCCGGAGCAGCCTTCAGAAATAGCTAACTTTTATAATTAAATTAAAAAAAACCCACAACAACAAGCACAACTTGAATTTTAAAAAAAAGCCAGTTAATTGAACAGAATGGTTTAAATAATTCCTAAGTAGCTCTCACAGGACCTGACACTTTGCTGACATGCTGTCAAAATATGTCTCATTCCATTGATACACCATAAAAACAATTGTTAGGTTTTGGACAATGTATTTTTTAATGAGCTTCAAAATCTTAGAGATGTGATAATACATTATCCTATTGTGTATGTGCTGTTACTGCAACTGAAAGAGGTTTACGAAGAGGCTCAAATAATACACAGTGTTGAAAGAAGTGTAATAACAGGCTCTCTGGTTCCCCATTTCATCTGTTATTTAGTGAGTCCCTAGAATGAATCTGGTTCCTATTGCTTTAGAACAGCTGTGAGCATATTGGGCATATGCTCCACTGAAGCATACACAATGAGGAATCTATTCTTTCCTTATTGATTGAATCTTTCCTTTTGGTTTCTGGAGATCAAAATGGGAAAATGGGAATCCAGAAAGAAATGCCTCCAAATGCATTTCTCTCTCTTTTTTTCTAACCATTT
>NW_004444002.1:4040748-4056199 GCF_000243295.1 Trichechus manatus latirostris
TTCTATTACCCAGTGATGTGTAAGCAGGGTATTATTCAGTTTCCATGTAGTTGATTTTTTTTCCTTGCTCTTTCTATTGTTAATTTCTACCTTGATGGTCACTTTTGTTTTTTACAATTCTGTCCTTCTTGAATTTAATACTACAAGCTTTTATTACTCTTGTAATTAAAACCAATAAAGGAAAAAGTAAATATTTTATTTTTTTCATCACATGATAAATAATGACCGAAAGTGAGTTAGACTTAGTAACAAAATAAAATTTAAAAAAAATATTCTTTCCTTGGTTAAAAAGAAAAAATTCTACAACTCCCATATCTAGGAATTAACATTTAAAATTTTAAAAATATATTTTTTTTCCAACATTTTTACATATAGCTAACATATATCCATGGTTTTTAACCCTCACTACACACCAAAATAAACAGGGGAAACTTTAAAAACAATCCCAGTGGCAGGATCCCACACCCAGATCATTTGAATCAGATTCTCTGGGTGTGAGATTTAGGCATGGATATTTTTAGAAGCTCCCCAAGTAATTTTAATGTGCAGTTAGAGTTGAGTACTACTTTAATATATTGCTATATTGCATCATTTTGGATTTTGTGGCTGCAAGGAACAGAAACAGCACTGAAACTGGTTTAAAAAATAAAGACTATTTTTTTATTCTTGTTAATTGAGAATTTCAGAGGTAATGAGGGCTTTAGGCACTGTGTCGTCAGGACTCCAGTTAAGATTCTCTGAAATTCTCTTATCTCTGCTCTCCTAAGTGTGTCAGCTTCTCTCGTGGTTTAGATCTAGAGGGAGAAAGCATAACTTCCCATGACTCATATCAAGCTTTAAATAAAAATCCTAAGTTCTACTCTGGTGGCCCCCACGTGTCTGTTGGTTTCTCATACTGTGGGGGCTTGGGTGTTGCTGAGATGCTGGAAGCTATGCCACTGGTATTTAGATAACAGCAGGGTCACCTATGGTGGATAGGTTTCGGCTGAGCTTCCAGACTAAGACAGACTAGGAAGAAGGACCTAGCAGTCTACTTCTGAAAAGAATTAGCCAGTGAAAACCTTATGAATAGCAGCAGAACCTTGTCTGATATAGTGCTGGAAGATGAGGCCCCCAGGTTGGAAGGCACTCAAAAAACGACTGGGGAAGAGCTGCCTCCTCAAACTAGAATCGACCTTAATGATGTGGATGGAGTCAAGCTTTCAGGACCTTCATATGCTGATGTGGCATGACTCAAAATGAAAAGAAATAGCTGCAAATATCCATTAATAATCGGAACATGGAATGTACGAAGTATGCATCTAGGAAAATTGGAAATTGTCAAACATGAAATGGAACACATAAACATCAATATCCTAGGCATTAGTGAGCTGAAATGGACTGGTATTGGCCATTTTGAATCAGACAATCGTATGGTCTTCTATGCCAGGAATGACAACTTCTGCAGTCTGAAATTGATCAAACGTGCAATCAGGATGCATTGATAATTACTAGTGATTGGAATGAGAAAGTTAGAAACAAAGAAGAAGGATCGGTAGTTGGAAAATATGGCCTTGGTGATAGAAACGATGCTGGAGATCGCATCATAGAATTTTGCAAGACCAATGACTTCTTCATTGCAAATACCTTTTTTCACCAACATAAATGGTGAGTATACACATGGACCTCGCCAGATGGAATACACAGGAATCAAATCAACTACATCTGTGGAAAGAGACGATGGAAAAGCTCAATATCATCAGTCAGAACAAGGTGAGGGGCCAACTGTGGAACAGACCATCAATTGCTCATATGCAAGCTCAAGTTGAAACTGAAGAAAATTAGAACAAGTCCACGAGAGCCAAAGTATGACCTTGAGTATTACTTGAAGAGGAATGGCATAGCCTTCATCCTCAAAAAGAACATTTCAAGATCTATCCTGAAGTACAACCCTGTCAGTGATAGGATAATATCCATAGGCCTACAAGGAAGACCAGTTAATAGGACTATTACTCAAATTTAGTCACCAAACACTAAGGCCAAAGATGAAGAAATTAGAGACCTGAATTTAGAGACCATCTCAAGAATAGATTTGACGTGCTGAACACTAATGACTGAAGACCGGACGAGTTGTGGAATGACAAGGACATCATACATGAAGAAAGCAAGAGGTCATTAAAAAGACAGGAAAGAAAGAAAAGGTCAGAAGAGACTCTGAAACTTGCTCTTGAACGCTGAGTAGCTAAAGCAAAAGGAAGAAATGATGAAGTAAAAGAACTGAACAGAAGATTTCAAAGGGCGGCTCAAGAAGACAAAGTAAAGTATTATAATGACATGTGCAAAGAGCTGGAGATAGAAAACCAAAAGGGAAGAACACGCTCGGCATTTCTCAAGCTGAAAGAACTGAATCAAAAATTAAAGCCTCGAGTTGAAATAGTGAAGGATTCTATGGGGAAAATATTAAATGATGCAGAAAGCATCAAAAGAAGATGGAAGGAATACACAGAGTCATTATACCAAAAATAATTGGTTGACATTCAACCATTTCAAGAGGTAACATATGATCAGGAACTGATGGTAGTGAAGGAAGAAGTCCAAGCTGCACTGAAGGCAGTGGCGAAAAACAAGGCTCCAGGAATTGATGGAATATCAGTTGAGATGTTTCAACAAACAGATGCAGGGCTGGAAGTGCTTACTCATCTATGTCAAGAAATTTGGAAGACAGCTATCTGGCCAACCAACTGGAAGAGATCCATATTTATACCTATTCCCAAGAAACGTGATCCAAACAAATGCAGAAATTATCAAACAATCTCATTAATATCACATGCAAGTAAAATTTTGCTGAAGATTTTTCAAAAGGAGCTGCAGCAGTATGTCAACAGGGAACTGCTAGAAGTTCAGGCCGGATTCAGAAGAGGACGTGGAACCAGGAATATCATTGCTGATTTCAGATAGATCCTGGTTGAAAGCAGAGAATACCAGAGATGTTTACCTGTGTTTTATTGACTATGCAAAGGCATTGGATTGTGTGGATCATAATAAATTATGGATAACATTGCAAAGAATGGGAATTCCAAAACACTTAATTCTGTTCATGAGGTACCTGTACAGAGATCAAGAGGCAGTTGTTCAGACAGAACAAGGGGATTCTGCGTGGTTTAAAGTCAGGAAAGGTGTGCGTCAGGGTTGCATCCTTTCACCATAATTATTCAATCTGTACGCTGAGCAAATAATCCAAGAAGCTGGACTATATGAAGAACAAGGCATCAGGATTAGAGGAAGACTCATTAACAACCTGTGTTATGCAGATGACACAACCTTGCTTGCTGAAAGTGTAGAGGACTTGAAGCACTTACTGATGAAGATCAAAGACCACAGCCTTCAGTATGGATTACACCTCAACATAAAGAAAACAAAAATCCTCACAACAGGAACAATAAGCAACATCAAGATAAATGGAGAAAAGATTGAAGTTGTCAAGGATGTCATTTTACTTGGACCCACAATCAACACCCATGGAAGCAGCAGTCAAGAAATCAAAAGACGCACTTCATTGGGCAAATCTGCTGCAAAAGACCTCTTTAAAGTGTTGAAAAGCGATGATGTCTCCTTGAAGACTAAGGTGTGCCTGATCCAAGCCATGGTGTTTTCAATCGCATCGTATGCATGTGACAGCTGGACAATGAATAAGGAAGACCGAAGAAGAATTGATGCCTTTGAATTGTGGTGTTGGCGAAGAATATTGAATATATCATGGACTGCCAAAAGAACCAACAAATCTGTCTTGGAAGAAGTACAACCAGAATGCTCCTTAGAAGCAAGGTTGGTGAGACTACGTCTTACATACTTTGGACATGTTTCAGGAGGAATCAGACTCTGGAGAAGGACATCATGCTTGGTAAAGTAGAGGGTTAGCCAAAAAGAGGAATACCCTCAATGAGATGGATTGACACAGTGGCTGCAACAATGGGCTCAAGCATAACAATGATTGTGAGCATGGCATAGGACCAGGCAATGTTTCGTTCTATGGTGCATAAGGTCGCTATCAGTCGGAACCGACTTGATGGCACCTAATAACAACAACAACAACACTCTGCTTGTACCAATATGAACCAATAACTATGGCCAGGTGACTGCTGTGGGTTCTTGCCTTAGGCTTAATACTGCCCATCCATGCACAGACACTGTGGCAAGAAGGAAAATCGGGATGCTTTTAGGAAGGGGACAAGAGGGAACGGATGTTAGATAGGCAACCAATGAATGTTAACTATGTAGCTGTTTAGCCTGTTGAGATCATACTATCTGTAATTTCGTATACTAATTAAACACGCACACACAATGCAACATTGTTATTAGATGCTTTTTGAAACATGATTTTTAATTAGCTACATAATATTCTTATCATATGCATTTATCATTATTTACCTAACCATTGTCTTTTCAATGGAAATCCTAGTGGTGTAGTGGTTAAGAGGTACAGCTGCTAACCAAAAGGTTGGCAGTTCGAATCCACTAGGTGCTCCTTGGAAATCCTATGGGGGCAGTTCTACTCTGTCTGATAGGGTCACTATGAGTCGGAATCGACTCAGAGGCAATGGGTTTGTTTTTTTGGTCGTTTCATTGACATTAAGTTTCTTCTAAAGCAGCAGTCAACGACTTTGAACTAGGATGACCATATGACCAGTTTGCCTGAAACCATTCTTGTTAATGCCTGTTGTCCTGGAATAATTAATAATGCCATCTTTAACTCTCAAAAGTATCTGGTTTGGAGGATAGATTATATGGTCATCCCACAAATATAAATATTTGTCCATATTTCTGATCATTTTCCTAAGATAGATTCTTGAAAAAGGTATTTCTGGGTCAAAGAGCAGAAACATTTTTTAAGGCTCTTGACACATAATTGTTGTTAGTTGTCATGGAGTTGGCTCCGCTTCATAATGACCCCATGTACAACCGAACAAAAGTTGCCCTGTCCCTTGCCGTCTTCATGATCATCGGTATGTTTGACTCTATTGCTGTGGTTATTGTAGTGCCTTCCAACCTAGGGGGCTCATCTTCCAGCACAATATAGGACAATATTCTGTTGTGATGTACAAGGTTTTCATTGGCTAATTTTTGGAAGTAGATCTAGTCTATCTTAGTCTGGAAACTCCGCTGAAAACTGTCCACCATGGGAGACCCTGCTGGTATTTGAAATGCTGGTGGCACAGGTTCCAACATCACAGCAACATGCAAGCCACCATAGTATGACAAACTGATAGATGAGTGGTGGTGGTTTGTTCCTACAATGGACTAAAAATCTGCAGTAATAAAGAATGCACTACTTACACATGCAATAACATGAGTAAATATGAAAAAATATTATGCTAAATGAACAAAGATGCAAAGTAGTGCATATTATATGATTCAATTTATATGAAAATCTTGAACAGGCAAAATAAAATATTTAGATATTATTGTTAGCTGCTGGGTAGAATGAAACACTGCCTGGCTGGCTATGCATAAGGTGCATTGGCCAGGAATCTGCATGGAAGGTGAAAATTCTACCACTGAATCACCAATACACTCAGGTAGATATTGTTGTTGTTGGTGGGTGCTGTAGAGTTGATCCTGACTCATAGCGACCCTAAAGGAAAGAGTAGAATTGACTCATAGGGTTTCCTAGGCTGTAATTTTTATGGGAGCAGATCGCCAGCAAGGGCTTTTCTCCTGTGGAACAGTTGGTGGATTTGAACCACCAACCTTTCAGTTAGCAGCCCAGTGCTTAATCATTGTACCACCAGGGCTCCTTATTTAGATAAGTGTTGTTGTTGTGTTGTTGGGGGCCATGGAGTTGGTTCAGACTCATAGCGACCCTAAAGGGCAGAGTAGAACGGCTCCATAGGGTTTCCTAGGCCATAATCTTTACAGGAGTAGATGGCCAGGTCTTTTCTACCGAGGCACCACAGGTGGGTTCAAACACTGTCCTTTTGGTTAGCAGCCGAGCGCCACCAGGTTCTTTATATTCTATCATCTTTATCTCACTTGTTTCTCCTATTTATTAACCACCTCTTTTCTCCTTAACCTGTTGTAATCTTGCTTCCATCTCCACTACTCTACTGAAACCATTCATGTTGAGGCTCTCCAGTGATCTTTTAAGTGTCCAAATGACCTTTAATCAGTTCTCATTTCCCTGTTCTCTTTGAAGTAATTGATACTTTTGACATCTTACAATTCTCTTCTCTCTTGACTTCTGGCACTGTGCACTATCCTTTCTTGTTCTTCCATCTCTGACCACTCCTGTCTCATGTTCCCTGGATTCTCATCTTTTCTTAACCTTTTTAAATTTGAACATACCCTCCACTGGATCCTGTCTTTAACCTTCACTCTTTTCTCTATACGTCCATAGTAATTGAATTCACTTCTGTGTCTTCAACTATACAGATGCCATCTGTGAAAATTTCTATACTGACTAGCACATCATAGGTACTTAAGAAATGTTCCTTCAACCTGGACTTCAAATCCACACATCTAGGTTTCACCACTCCCAAACCCGTTTTGAATTTCCAACTGGCTGTTGAACGTTTTCAGTGGGATATCCTTCTAACACTTCAGATTCACGATGTGCACAACTGAACCCAACTTCCCCTCTCCCATTTCCTACTCCTCCATTCCCTATTTCTATTAGTGTAACTTTTTTTTCTGCCATAATTCACTTATTGCTTTCCTGAAAAACTTCACATTATAAAATCATCTGATAGTACACAAGAAAATTTTTCCAATAGAAAAATGGGGGTGAGGTGGGGCTAGAGCAGAAGTCCCTAACTCAAATGTCCACAGGGGCTTAGACAGGCAATATAGATTGAATGGAACTGATCTCGTATAAGACAATGTCCAGTGCTGGGGCTTTGGATAATAGAGAGTGCATGCTTTGTTTAATGGGCAGGTGCGCTAGCAGATTATTGCCAGGCAAAAATGCTGGCCCAATATTGCAAGATCTCAAGATTTTTCAGGATAAGATGGACATCTAAAAATATTTTAAAGACTTTAATGTCAATTTTCAAGTGTTGGCAACTAATTCAATCTTTAGACGTTTTGAATCTGAACAAAACACATCTGTAGGCTGAATTTGGCCTGTGGGCTGCCAGTTTGCGGTCTCTGGGCTAGAGAGATTTCACATTCACAATTACAAAGCTATTCTTCCTATAGGGATTTTTAGTAATCTGCTTTATCAAGGTATAATTTACATGCAATAAATGCACGTAATTTAAGTATATAGGTAAATGAGTTGCTTTTTTGTTTTGTTTTTCTTACAAATGGATACATACATGTAACCACCATCCCAATCAAGATAAAAAACATTTCCTTGCTCCTTTCTAGTAAATCCTTCCTTATCCATAGCTGTGGTTCTGATTTACGCTACCATAGCTTAGTTTTGCCTGTTATAGAACTTCATATAAATGGAATCATACAATATATACTTTTCAGTGTCTGGCTTCTTTCGCTCGGCATAATATTTTGAGATTCATTCATGTAGTTGTTGTTAGTTACCTTCCAGTCAGTTCTGACTCATGGCGACCCCCTGTATGCAGAATAGAACTGCTCCATAGAGTTTTCAATGCTGTGACCTTTCAGAAGCAGATCGCCAGGCCTGTCTTCCAAGGCACCTCTGGTTAGGTTAGAACTGCCAACCTTTTGGCTAGTAGTTGAGTGCTTAACTGTTTGCACCACCCAGGGACTCTCCGTATAGCAGTAGTTAATTCTTCTATTGCTGCGTACTATTCTATTTTATGAATATACCACAATTCATCAATCTAATTTCCTGTTGATGGACGTTTGGATTGTTTCCTGTAGAAATATTTAGTAAAAGTAGAGTTTTAAAAAAAAATGTAACTGTAAATGTGTAGTTATAAAACCTAGGAATCACTGATTCGATTACAGTTAGCATTTGTTCAAGTGTAAATTTCCTTTCTGTTCTACTCACCGCCATTTCCTTTAGCCTAAGTTTTTCTTCCACATTATCCATTGTTACAGTAAACAAACCACCACAGTGACAAATCTGCCGTAGCTACAAATCTCCCCCCTTTCCCTTTCAAGGTATTAGTTCCTGATGGCAGTGCTTGTGTCTGATTAAAACTAATAAAGCTCTATATAATGCAAATCATATATCCTATTTAATTGTGTTAGGAAACCTTACTAGTAGGAAAAATGTCTGTTTGCCATTCCTGATTACTCAGGTTAGAAACTGTATTTGAAGTATAAACAGAAGGACAGTGAGTGAATTTATTACTACTCTTATGTTAGCTAGCCAGGAAATCTATGTGAACTTAAACCTTGAGATGAAACTGAAAATATATCAAATATCAGGACTTTTGATGTATAATTCATGAATTCAATGTTCATTAAAAATTTAGTTTTGTTTTCTTCTGATTAAAAAAAAGATGCAGAAAATAAACAAATAGATATAGCTTAAAGAGAACATCCTTGTAACTATCACCCAGATTAAGGAACAGACTTGGCCAGCCACCTTAGAAGCCCTTCCATGTTCCCTATCCCAACCTGAACTCTCTTGCTCCTGTCATAAGTAACCACTATTGTGACTTTTTATAGTAATCTCTTTCTTGTGTTTTAAAAAGTTTTATCATTCAAATGTGCATCGTTAGTCACTATAGGTTAGTCTTTTCCATTTAAAACACTTTGATGTCTTTTAAGTGTGTTTTAATCTATAGGTTCACCCTTCTTCCCTTTCTTTCCTGTACAATTTAACTCTTGATGAATTCAGAGAATAAAATCTGTAGTTTCCCATACTTTGGATTTTGCTGATTGCACACTCATGATAGGGTCCAACATGTTTCTCTGTCCTTTGTGTTGCTGGCAAATTGGCAGGTGGATCCAGAAAATGGATCCGATTCAGGTTTGATCCTTTTGGCAAAACTACAGTTTGCCCATTCATATTGTTTAATTAAAAAAAAATTAACTCTTTCTTTTGAAATAATTTCAGACTTAGACAAAAGTTGTAAAAATAGTATTAAGAATTCTTGTATGAATGTAAAGTCTTGCATAGCAACAGTATAGTTATCACAACCAGAAAATTAATATAGATAAAGTACTATAATTGAATCAACAGAATTTATTCACATTTCACCAAATGTCCATTAATGTCATTTTCCTGGTCTAGGATCCAATACAGGACCACATGATGTATTTAGCTGACAAGTCTCCTTAGTCTCCTTTAATCTGTGACAGTTTCCTCCTGAGTCAACTTTAATCTGTGACACTCATGCTGTTCATGACCTTGACACTTTTTAAGAGTACTGGCCAGTTATTTTGTAAAATGTATCAGTACTTAATTCCTTCTTATAGTTGACTAAGATTCCATTGTAGACAGCATATAGTTGAACCATTTTTTAAAAATCCATTCTGCCAAATCTCTGCTTTTTAATTAGAGAATGTAAACCCTTTACATTTAAAGTGATTACTAATAAGGAAGGGCTTATTCTGCCATTTTCTTATTTATTTTGTATATATCTTACGTCTTTTTGTTCTTCAATTCCTCCCTTCTTTTCAATTTTCAATTCCTCCCTTCTTTTGTGTTTAATTGATTTTTTGTAATGTACTTTTTTAATTCTTTTCTCATTTACTTTTCTGTATATTTATTTTAGTTATTTTTTTAGTGGTCATTCTGTGGAAACCAATTGACATCTTAAATTTGTAACAATCAAATTTGAATGTATACCTATTTAGCTTTAATAGTATACAAAATCTCTGCTTGTATACAGCTCTGTACCTTCCCCACTATATTGTTATTGTCACACATTACATCTTTATACACTTTTGTCCGTTAGCATATATTTATAATTATCCTTTTATGCATTTGTCTTTTAAATCATATAGGAAAAAAAGAGGAGTTACAAACCAAAAATACAATAGTACTGGCTCTTATATTTCTCTCTTTAGTTACCTTTACCAGTTGTTTTTATTTCTTCATAAGGCTTCAAGTTACTGTCTAGTATTCTTTCATTTCAACCTGAAGAACTCCCTTTAGCATTTCTTATAAGGTAGGTCTGCCAGCAATGAACTCACTCAGCTTTTGTTTATCTGAGAATGTCTTATCCTTCATTTTTTAAGGTTAGTATTGCCAGATATTGAATTCTTGACTGACAGTTTTTTTGAAAATTTTTTTTAATGACATCACTCCTGCCTGTTTGTTTTCAAGAAAAAAGAACTGGGCAGGTGGTGTGGGTTTTCCCTCTGCTGTTGTGTAAAGCAGAGTTATTTTCCAGCTAGGTCTCCACTCCGAGGGCCGAGTGGGAATTCTAACAGGATTGTCTTTGTGAGGAAGGCCAGGGAGGGGCTGGTTGCTTGGCAAGCTTTGCTTTAGTTAGACTGAGAATTGGTTATCTGGCCATGGGCCCTGTAAATGCCTAGCGAGGAGGGCATTTCTCTAAGAACACAATATTCAAACTAAGTCTTAAATTTCTCCGTAGCTTTAATTATTTTTTTCAGATAAAAGCCATCTAGTTTGTTTTGTTTTTTGCTTGTGACCAAATGCTAGTAACTGGTACTCAGGGCCAGGGATTTGGGGAGGAATATAGCCCTGGGGGAACAGTGGTCAAAGCGATGAACTGCTAACCAAAAGGTGGGTGGTTCAAAACCACCAGCGGCTCCACAGGAGAAAGATGTGGCAATCAGCTTCCATAGAGATTTACAGCCTTGGAAACCCTATGGGGTCACTATCAGTCAGAATCGACTCGATGGCAGTGGGTTTGTTTTTTTGTGTTTTATAGTGATGGAGACTAATCCAGTTGCTCTGTTTTACAAATCTTCAATTAATTCCCCAGTTTAAAGTCCCACTTCTAATTCCTGCCCCCTCTGTATTTGCTGACTCAGAGCCCAGAGTTTCTCCAGTGTTCCGCTAGGTAGGTTGGCTTCCATCTCCTCTGTAGCTTCCTCATAACATATTCTATGCTGTGGCTTCCTCCATATGTTTCACCTGCCAACCTGCTCACATCTACTTCCCTTCTTCCAGAAATGTATTGAAATCTCTCTCTCTCTCTTTTTATTTGGGGCGGGGGCGGGGGGTAATTTCCTCACCTTCCAACTCATTCTTTTTGCTCTTATAAGTTTATTCCTTTTTGTACTGCTATACTTTTATTTTAATAGCATCTAAGAGAGACTGTGAGCAATGCATGTACCTAGTCCATCATCTTGAATTGGAATCAACAAATAATTTTGAGTACTTTCCTTGTACCAGGTACTATGTACCAGATGCTGGGGTATAAACATAAATGACGCTTACTTCCTGGTGTCAAGGAACTCACAGCGTAGTAGGGGATACTAAAATGGGACTTTTCCTGTTGTCTCAGTTTCAGATGAGGATCCAAAGCTGAGAACAAAGGTTAAGAGCCTCCATAGTCTAAAACGAGGTGGCACAACATCTTTACAGAACTTGCTAAAGGATGACCTCCAAAACATGGTCTGTAGCTCCTTAGCCTGTTACCTACCTTGAAGGTATATAAAGAGAAGCTAAGGGATCGATTGAAGGGGAAGTGCTAGAGAGGATGGTTTTGGAGAGGGATGTGGGAATGCTACGCACTTTCCCCTGCTATCCTCATGGGGGAGGGAAGGAGGTACCTCCCCTCATTTCAGTGGAGTGGAGCTACAAGAGAATTACTCCAAGAGCTCTACATGTGTTCCCTGGGGATTGATGTTTTCGGGGACTGGAAACTGACTCACATTTGAAAACAAAGTCGAAAAATGAGAGCGGTTACTGCTAAAGCAGCCTGTGACAGCGGGAAAAAGAGAAAGAGGGCTACATTTGGAGGGAGCTGTAGTTTCGCCAAGGAGCCCTGGTGGCACAGTGGTTAAGTGCTAGGCTGCTAACCGAAAGGTTAGCGGTTCAAACCCACAAGCCTCTCCAGGAGAAAGATGTGGCAATCTGCTTCTGTAATGATTACAGCCTTGGAAACTCTATGGGGCAGTTCTATTCTGTCCTGTAGGGTCACTATGAATCGGAATGGACTCCTCAGCAATGGGTACTTCCACCAATGCTTGAGCAAAGCTGTCTCTTTCCCAAGGACAGATGTAGTCCCCATGGTAGGAAGTTAGATATGGGTCATCTTAAAGGGTATCTCCCTTAAGAGGACCACTTGGAGGTGTGAAGTGACCCCATCAGAGGAGAGGACTGACGGAAGCCAGGGGCAGAGGAGAGAGTTGAAAGAGACCAGCCAGAGGTGTTGTCCAGGTCATGGGAACTGCAGGTGAGAGATCTCTAGTGACAGAGGGGCTCAAGTAACCCTCTGGAAAAAGTGTCAGCTTCGGACATTTGCCATACTCTCTAATTCCAGGTTAAAATTGAGCTGGTCAAGGGGAGGTTTTTCGGACACTTACTTCTAGTTCTTCCACCTGCTCCAACCCTGGAGGAATCTGAGGCAGCACAGTGAGTGGGGCAGGGGAATAGAAGAGGAAATGGACCAGTAGGGAAGCTGACCATGCCCCTTCCCCTTCCCCCACTACAAGTAAGTTTTCAGGCTCAGTTGGGCATAAACTGGGGGAGGGAAAAAGCATGGAATTGGGTGGCAGATTGAAGCTTTGATACACTAGACTGGACTGGAATTTTTAATGCCTAAAAAACAAAGCTACTTTTTAATATCTGAGAGTGACTGAAAAAGGTATGAGATCTGTTTGAAATTTCATGCAGGGGTGGGAAAAAATGATTCCACAGAGCTTCTGGTGTGAAGCAGTGGTGTGAAAGAATTATATTGCTTTCTGCTTACACCCTACTGTGTCTAGTTCATCCAATAAACTAGTTTATATAAGTGCCACACTATATGTATAGTCAAGGTTCAGTGAGTGGTAGCACACAGGAGAAAGTAAGAAACTCTTCCCAGGGAGGCTAGGGAAGGCCTGAGACCCCCTCTCAGAGGAGTTAGAGCTTGAGCTGGATATTAAAGAACAATAAGGACTTTGCCAGATGAGGATGGACATTTGCCAGATGAGGATGGGGAGGGAGGACATTCCAGGAAGAGGGAACAGCATGTACAAAGGTATAAGGTATACATGTATAATTGTATGTGGTTTAGTGATTTGGAATCACTATAGTGAAACCCTGGTGGCACAGTGGTTAAGAGCTATGGCTGCTAACCAAAAGGCTGGCAGTTCAAATCCACCAGGCGCTCCTTGGAAACCCTATGGGGCAGTTCTACTCTGTCCTATAGGGTCGCTATGAGTTGGAATTGACTTGACGGCAACAGAGTTGGGTTTTTTTAATCGTGTAAACTACAGCTGGGCAGGGAGTTAGGTGGGGAAACATTCAGGACCCTTCTTATGAAATGTCTTTTTTCTTAAAGTGACAGAGGGCCAGAAGAACAGAGTATTTTAGGCAGGGGAATGACATGATCATATTTGCATTTTCAAAGATCATTCTTGTTGCACTGTGCTGGGTGGACTGGTGGGGATCGTAGAGACTAGGAAGCAATGTCAGGTCGAAACTGAACCAGTCACGGAGAGCTCTTGATTATCTAGAAATGGCTTAGTAATAGACTGTTTTTTTTTTTTTTTTAACATTTCATCTAAATATAGTAGGGTTCCCAGCTTGAGTCCTGGCTGGGATTTGGACATGTCTGGGATTATGCGATGAATTGCAGGGATGAACAGCTATACATATTTTAGCACCAGAAACTGTAAGGACTCCCTAAAGACAACTCCTTCTAAGGCAGTGGTTCTTAACCTGGGGTTCACAAATAGAATTCAAGGCGGCCTGTGAACTTGGAGGGGAAAACAATTATATTTTTGACATTTAGCCCTTCCCCCCAATTATGAATATAGTCAACAAATCACAATGATATGTATTAATATTATCTGTGACTTTGTCACAGATAGAAATTGCAGCTATTTTCCTATCACATTTCAATTGTCGCAGATGTTTGAAAATATGATTTTAACCATGCACTGCTTTGAATTACAGTAGTACCATATCTGCCGCTTGATCATTTAATAAAAATAAAAACAAGCAAACTCGTTGCCGTCGAGTCAATTCCGACTCATAGCGACCTTATAGGACAGAGTAGAACTGCCCCATAGAGTTTCCAAGGAGCGCCTGGTAGATTCGAACTGCTGACCTTTTGGTTAGCAGACGTAGCTCTTAACCATTACACCACCAGGGTTTCCAGAACATTTAATAGTATGTTAATAAGAAGCATATTGTTGCTATTGTTAGTTGCCATCGAGTCCATTCCAATTCATGGCAACCCCATGTGTGCAGAGTAGAACTGTTCCATAGGGTTTTAAAGGCTGTGACCTTTCAGAAGCAGATCACCAGACCTTTCTTCCAAAGCACCTCTGGGTAGGTTCGAACCTTCAACCTTTCAGCTTGTAGTCAAGCACTTAATCGTTTGTGTCACCCTGTATGTAACTATATAACATTTATATTAAAAATATCTTGATAACAGAATTTCAATGTAATTGGTTTCTTTAGTAATCCTATATATTTTGTCTTATGCATAAAAACCATTTTTTTTTTCTGAGAAAGGGTCCATAGAGTTCACCAAAGGCGTAAATGACACAAAAAGGTTAGGAACTCCTGTTGAAGGAAAAAAGAATCTGGGCATAAGGAATCACTCAAATTTTTCTCCCTGTCCATTTACATGTCAGACTGAATAGCTTATGATGAAAAGTGATACCTGCTTGCTACCGGTAGGAAAGGTGGGGAATTGGTTTATTTATACTATCCACTCTTTCTCCTTTCACTACAAAGCTAATAGGGCACAGGCAGCCACCTTCTCCACTTTTCAGCACAGCATCATGTACACCTGACATCTCTAGACTCCGGCTTCAGTGAGACCTTGAGATGCCTGATGGGAGATGGCAGGAGATGCCTAGTGGGAGACAGTGGTGCCTGGCTGATGTAGTGAAGGGAGTGGGGGAGGGGGAGGGGTAGCTAACTGGACAACTGATTAGCTTTGTTTATGATCAGTTAGTATATACTCCCCAATGCCTAGAAACACTCTGGGGGCCCTTGATTGAGGAGGCGGGGTTTTGTGTGCATTGAGTCAAGAACCAGTAAAATTTGGTGATTATATCAAAGGATCTCTATAGTATCCAAGGAGTCCCTGGGTGGTGCAAACGGTTAAGTGCTTGACTACTAGCCGAAAGGTTGGCGGTTCAAGCCTATCCAGAGGTGCCTTGGAAGACAGGGCTGGTGATGTGCTTCTGAAAGGTCACAGCCTTGAAAACCCTATAGAGTGCAATTCCACTCTGCACCTGTGGGGTTGCTATGAGTCGAAATCAACTCAACAGCAACTAACAACAACAACAGTAACTATAGTATCCACAGGCTGGAGAGGCCTGAAGAAATTTGGTTTCAGAGCTATGTGCTACAGGTGAAGGCTTACAGAAGTACACATGTTGTTTTATGACATTGGTTAACAACCCCACAACATATCAATCCTCTAACTTCTCAACCTTTTTTTTTTTTTTTGGTGAAAAT
>NW_004444002.1:4063834-4074719 GCF_000243295.1 Trichechus manatus latirostris
GTTCTCTGTCAGTTTTCTCACTCCATTTGGTGCTTGGCTGAGTTCTTTATCTCTTCATTTGATGTTTTAGGGTTTCAGGATTGTTGTATTCTCTGTTCGGCTTAGTTTTTCGGATCTTTGCTGTGGAGGGACGGCGTGGTGCTTCTGCCTAGAGCACCATTTTTCTGGAACTCCTACTTTTTTTTTAATAAAAGAAAAAAGCAAGTGATCTCTCCTTTTCATGTTTGATATACCATTAATTCTCTACATGTGTTCACAGAAATATTTTATGACCTGAGAATAACTTAAGAGGCTGACAGAATATTTCCCCCAGCTTTTGCTTTAGCACTCACTAGAGCAGTCAGCATCCAGCTTCCAAAACAAATCTTGGTTTTCTTGAACAGCAGTATCATCGGTCATTCATTGATGTATATTTGAATGGAAAAAGTACCAGGTGTTATAACTTCATCCCTAACAAGTTTTACAATTAAGCTGTTAGTAGTTTGCTGTTGGTTTAGAAAGAGTTTATGTACAGAAAAGGAACTCCGTAATCTCTTGGGTGGAGATGTGCCACAGAAAATGCTGTTACCCTGTGACAAAAAAAAATGCTGAGTTCACCATTGGCTATGTCCACTGAGATTTGTCAATCACAAATTGAGGTTCCTTGCTGGGTGTCTTAGTTTCCTAGTGCTGCCATAACAAAAATACCACAGGTGGATGGCTTTAAAGAACAGAAATTTATTTGTTTACAGTTCAGGGGGGCTAGAAGTCCAAATTCAGGATGTTGGCTTCAGGGAAAGATCCTTGTTGGTAACCCAGGCATTTCTTGGCTGTACCTGTCTTCTCCAGTATGTGCTTGCTTGTTGTTCTAATATGCTCTTTTTGTAACTTGGAAGAGATTAGTGATCCTCAGAGAAACTGATTTAGTAGGTCTGTGTTATGGATTGAATTATGTCCCCCCAAAATATGTGTTGTAAATCCTAACCGCTATGCCTGTGGTTATAATCCCATTGGGAAATGGGTTGTCTTTGTTATGTTAATGAGGCAGGATTAGTGTAGGGTGTGTCTTAAGTCAATCTCTTCTGACATATAGAAGAGATTAAACAAGCAAGGGAAAGAACCAGAGACAGGGGAAGAGAGATGCCAAGCCAGAAGAAGATCACCCAGAAGCAGAAGCTCAAAGAGACAAGGACCTTCCTCCAGAACCCACACAGAGAGAGAGCCTTCCCCTAGAGCCAGCACCCTGAATTCAGACTTCTAGCCTCCTAAACTGTGAGAAAATAAATTTCTGTTTGTTAAAGCCACCCATTTATGGTTTTTCTGTTATAGCAGCACTAGATAACTAATACAGTCTGGGACAAGGCCTAGAACTCTGCATTCTATAAACTCATTAGGTGATTCAGATGGGCATGTAGGCTTAGAAGCTATTTAGGCTTGAACTATCTCTCTTAAGTACCCATTCTCTCAACTGTGCTAATCGTATTTAAGATGACACTCTTAAGTAAGTTTCCAGAATGCAGAAATTCTGTGTTTGTAATCAGAGTGAAATAAATGTAGCAGGAACACCTGCTTTGATATAGCAACCTGCTGAATTTTCTACATCTGGAGGAGTCATTTCACCCATCTGATAGCAATGGCATCTTCTCTGGGATTGCAAATAAACATTTTTTTCTCTCTTTCAGGAAGTGGACAACGGGCAACTGTTTTTTGAAGACTCTCTTCTGTGATCTGATGGAAAGTGGAACAACCTTTTTTTGTTGTAAATGATTTGAGAGCCAGTCTGAATGGTTTGACTCTTTCCAGTTTGGTTTGAGACTCTTCCTGATCAGCCATCCGAGGGCTACCGCGAAAGAAGAAAAGAAAATTGGGCTTTTAGTGTGAATGGATAAAGGAGGAGTGGGCAGCCAGTTGGGGATGGCTGAAGAGGCAGGGAGAAGGGGAAGTCTAAACTCCAGAGGCCCTGAGCCCAGAAGGTGGTCTGAGAGAGGGCCTATATTTAGCCTACAAGAAGCACCCATAGGAGGACACCTAGTTTGGGCCACACATCTTTCCTCTGTAACTCTCCTTCCAACAACCTTTGTAACAACTATAGAACAGATGTTGTTGTTGTTGTCAGGTGCCGTCGAGTTGGTTCCAACTCATAGCTACCCTATGCACAACAGAACGAAACACTGCCTGGTCCTGTGCCACCCTCACAATCCTTGTTATGCTTGAGCCCATTGTTGCAGCCACTGTGTCAATCTATCTCGTTGAGGATCTTCCTCTTTTTCAATGATCCTCTACTTTACCAAGCATGATGTCCTTCTCCAGGGGCTTATCGCTCCTGGTAACATGTCCAAAGTATGCGACACGTGATCTCACCATCCTTGCTTCTAAGGAGCATTCTGGTTGTACTTCTTCCAAGACAAGATCAGATGTGACCCTTGAATACTTAAGAGAATGCTGATGCAGAGCTTCTGTACCTCAACTTGGTCACTTAGTGAGGGAATGATCAAACAGACCATTGTTGAATCTTTCTTTGCTAAGCATCATTTGTATTATATTATCTTAGAGATGTAGCTATAAGAGACTCATTTACCTTCAAGTATGCAATTCAAACAGAATCTGTGTGTACCAATTGCAGATCAGAGTCTGGAAGGTTTTTTGTTTTGTTTGTTTTTGAAATAAATTCAGAGCATAACCTTATTTTGGTAATCTAAAAACTAGTCGAAACTTGGTTTGGGGATCTGGTTAATTGAGGTTTTATTGGTGCCTCCCCTCATCTCCTTTTCCTGTCAATTTGACTTTAATAATTCTATATAAACCTCAGCATTTAATATCAGCTTAAATAACAACTAGAGAAGGCCACACAAGTAGATTAAGGGAAAACAGCATACCTCCTTTTATTTCTCTTAATTTAATTTCGTTTTAAACCTAATTATTCCTTTTGGGCTCTAAAAGGCATATTTTCTGATTCTACAAAACTTTTCTGTCACTCAGCTGCTTGCCTGTGCCATTATGCAGGGGAGAAATGCTACCACCCATGGCTTCTATTTGAATCACGCTGCTGGAGAGTAAATGAGTCAGTCGTTGACCAACTTTTAGAATATGGAAAGGTGGATTTGTGGTCTCTGCTTTATTTTTCTGTGACCTTTCTGTGTAACATTGAGCAGGTCACCACATCTCTTGTAATATGTAATTTGCATATTATATATCTGTAATATGTGGGAAACAATACCTACCTCACAGAGTTGTTAAGGAGATACGATTAGATCACTTATCTAGGTGACAGCAGTTAATACACTGTAAATCTCTGTAGAAAGGTGGATTATCATTTAAATTTTTTACTCTTAGAGGTAAAAATCTTTAAAAGGGGGAGAGAGAAGGAGGAGGGGAAAGGTTCAGGGTATGAGGAGTGTCTTAGTCTGGGTTTTATAGAGGTTCAAAACTAGTGAGACATGTATTATATATATTTATATAGGCGCCCTGGTGGTGTGTGGTCAAGTGCTTGGTTGCTAAATGAAAGGTTGGCAGTGGTTCAAACCCACCAGTTGCTTTGTGGGAGAAAGAGCTGGTGGTCTGCTCCGGTAAAGATTACAAACAGAAAACTCTACATGGCAGTTCTACTCTGTCCTATAGCGTTGCTATGAGTTAGAATTGACTCGATGGCACACAACAACTATATATATGTATATATATTTACTTCAAGGAAATGGCTCATGCAGTTGTAGGGGCTGGAACATCTCAAATTCCATAGGTCAGGCAGCAGGCCAGAGACTTCTGCAGGCTTATGTCCCAGGACAGAGGTCAGGTGATGAGGAGAGTACAAGGTTGCAGGGTGGGTAGACAGAGTGAGCTTTGCCAGAACATCCATTTATAGACAGGAGGCAGGCCACACCCCCAAGGAAATTCCTTTTTCAACCAATTGGCTGATCACATCAGATCATCAGATCATGTCATGGAAGGTGATTGCATTATATTACATTATGAAAATTCAATCAGTCCAGTGTCTGCCAAACCACTGGTAATTATAACCTAGCCAAGTTGACACACAACATTAACCTATCACAAGGAAGATGGGGCATTTTGTTTCCAGCAAAGTGACAAAAATGTAATGTCTGATAATATGAAGTGTTGGTGTGGATGTTGGGTATCATGGTTTGAATTATGTCCCCCCAAAAATGTGTGTATCATTTTGGCTAGGCCATGATTCCTGGTACTGTGTGATTTTCCTGTATGTTGTAAACCTGCCTCTATGATGTTAATGAGGGAGGATGGGTGGCAGTTGTGTTAGTAAGGCAGGACCTGATCTACAAGACTGGATTGTGTCCTGAGGCAATCTCTTGAGATATAAAAGACAGAAGTGAGCAGTGAGACAGGGGGACCTCACACCATCAAGAAAGCAGTGCCAGGAGCAGAACGCGTCCTTTGGACAGGGGTTCCTGCGCAGAGAAGCTCCTAGTCCGGGGAACACTGAAGAGAAGAAGGCTGACAGAGAGAAAAAAGCCTTCCCCTGGAGCTGATGCCCTGAATGTGGACTTTTAGCCTACTTTGACTGTGAGGAAATAAACTTCTCTTCATTAAAACCATCCACTTGTGGTATTTCTGTTGTAGCAGCACTAGATGATTAAGACAGAATTTGATGCCGAGAGAGTGGGGTGCTGCTCTAACAGATACCTAAAATGTGGGAGCGGTTTTAAAACTGTGAATGGACAGATGTGCGGCAGTGACAGAGCACCAGCAGCAGCAAAGAACCTACAGCAGCAGAGAAGCAGCAGCAGCAGAGAACCAACAGCAGCAGAACCAGGAGACCGGTGAAAGACGGCACTGGAGCCGACCCACAGAGTGAGAGAGCCGAGTGCCTGTGTGCCAGGACACTTATACCGGTGGAGCTACTGAGCTTTGGAACACTTGCCCCAGCAGGGCAGTCACGCCCGAGGGCCGAGAGGCCATAGGAAGCAGAAGCTGAAGAGACAAGGGACACAAGAAGCGGAGCTGCTACAGTCTCAAAAGGTATGGCCATGACCTCAGGGGTTTCAAAGGGTGCAGCAATGGCCTCTGGTGCTTCTAAGGGTGGTGTCGCCACTCAGATGGACTGGGAGAATGGTGAGCCTAAAGCCAAGGGAGCAGAATTGTTGTCCCAGTGGGCCTGGAAGGCAGAGCTGAAGCCCAGGGCCGAGGGGCCTCCACTCAAAATCCAGAGACTGTGGCCAAAACCTAGAGTGTGGAGGGCAGAGCTATTGTGTAAACTGTCTCAGAGAACAGAAGATGATTTTCAAAGGCTTGAGGGCTAATGTAATGTGTTCTGCTGACTTGCTTGGTGCCTGTTATCACTTCTTTCGCTCCAGTTTCTCCCACTTGTAATGAATGTCTAGCTTGTGCCTGTTCTGCCATTGTACCTTTGGAAGCAGATAACTTGTATTCTAGATTTCACAGATGAAGAAGAATTTTTTGGATTTTGGACTTGGAGTTAAGACTTTTGCTATGATATGACGGGGTGAATGAGTTTTGCATGTTGCAAGGATGTGATTTTGGGGGGGCCAAAGGGTGGAATGTCATGGTTTGAATTATGTCCCCCAAAAATGTGTGTATCAATTTGGCTAGGCCATGATTCCTGGTACTGTGTAATTTTCCTGTATGTCGTAAACCTGCCTCTATGATGTTAATGAGGGAGGATGGGTGGCAGTTGTGTTAGTAAGGCAGGACCCGATCTACAAGACTGGATTGTGTCCTGAGGCAATCTCTTGAGATATAAAAGACAGAAGTGAGCAGTGAGACAGGGGGACCTCATACCATCAAGAAAGCAGTGCCCGGAGCAGAGTGCATCCTTTGGACCAAAAGGACTGGGGTCCCTGTGCAGAGAAGCTCCTAGTCCAGGGGAACACTGAAGAGAAGAAGGCCGACAGAGAGGAAAAAGCCTTCCCCTGGAGCTGACGCCCTGAATTTGGACTTTTAGCCTACTTTGACTGTGAGGAAATAAACTTCTCTTCATTAAAACCATCCACTTGTGGTATTTCTGTTGTAGCAGCACTAGATGACTAAGACATTGGGAAACAGGGACTCATATATGTTTATGGTGGGGGTATAAACTTGTAAAACCATTTTGGAGAAAAATTTAGCAATATTTAATAAAATTGAAGATGCAAGTACTGACAAATTCCACTGCTAAGTATATACTTATAGATGTACACCAAGAGACATGTATAATATTGTCAATTGTAACTGTTGTTAAAGGTCAAAAAACTGGAAATAACCTAAATGCACGTTCATAGAGTGGACTCTTAAAAAAAGCAGTTAAAATAAATTTATTAAAATAAATGAACTAGATATACAGGTATCAAGACGGGAAGATCTAGAATATTATGTAAAGTGAAAAATGCAAGTCTGAAAAAGTTGATACCATTTACCATCGAGATAATACTATATATTGTTTATGGATAAATATATATATCTATAAAATCATACTCGGGAAGAGACACACCAACTTTGCGTAACTTTTGGGGAAGGAAGGAGCGAAGGAGGGAGAATGTGGTGGGGGAGGGCTTTAATTGTATCAGTAACATTAAATTTCTTTAAAGAAAAGATTTAAGCAAGTATAACAAAGTGTTCACAGAAGTGTTAAATCCACCACTTCCTGGCTGTGTGATCTTCAGCAAATTTCTTAACTTAACTTCTATGAGCCCCAGATTCCTTGTCTGTAAAATGGGGATAAAAATTGTACCTGTAATTGATGGAGTTGTTTTGAGAATTAAATAAGGTAATATATACAGTTCTTTTGCATAGTAAGCACATAGTAAGCACTCACTAAATCATAGCTGTTATTTTTATTGCCAGCAAGAAAATGTAAAAAGCATTCGTTCAGCTGTGCATTCCAGAGAGGGATGGCATGTGGCACTTACTTAAGAGCAGAAGCGCCTCTGGTGGGTACAGGTGAGAGTGTGTCATTGGGCAGAGAGCAAGGGCTGAAATGTTGCCTTATTTTGCTGCTCTGTTGGGTACATGGTCTGTCTCCCCTGAAGTATATGTGTGTGAGTTTGTGTTTATTAGGGTGATGGGTAATGAGTGCCCTTACCTGGCACAAAGCACTGTGCAATCTATTCTTCCAAGTTCTAATCCCAAATTTCCAGAGAGTGGTCTGCTATCTTCCTAGCCACTGCCTTGTGAAGAGGAGGATATTAGTGGAGTGTGGAACCCAGGCACTGGCAGAGTTGGTGAAGAAGTCACTACGCTCTCTTCTCAGCCTGGAGTCAAGTTTGGAATCTGATTTCTTCTATTAATGGGTTTATGGGCCTGTCCTTCACAGGTTATGAAAATTTCAATAAAGTCCTACCAGCTGTCCTTGCTGCCCATGCCTTTCTAATTTGCAGTCTACTGCTCAAGCCTCAAGAGGGTTATGGAAAAATCACAGAGACAGCTTAAGTGCATTTCAAAGAAAGGCTATGTGGTGGGGCAGGATTTGGACTTGTTGGTATTATCCTCACCAGTGAAAAATAGAAGCTGACTTCACCTCTTCCTATTTAATTCAACCATCAGATATAGCCTATTGACCTTCATGTATCCAGTAGCCTCAAAAGACTCCCTCTTGCCATCAAATTAAAACCAGGACAGTAGTCATTTTACACTCTAGCATAAATATATTTATACTAACAGTAAAAATATATTTTGGAAATGGCACTATTGGTAGGCTGTATATTAGAACTGCTAGGGCAAGGAGGTCTGGCAATTTCCTCCAATTCTGGTCCAGTGATTTTTCTCAAAGACTGTGCCTCCATTCTATCTCTTCCGGTCAGTCTATGCTTCTGAGGTAACTAGCTGCTTACAGATATGCCACCTAGTTGGCTTCCCCCTTTCTACTTCAACCTCCTACCTTCTGCCCCAATCTTAAGATTCAGATTCTTGGAAATCCAGAGGCATTTCTCCTTTATTTCATATCATTGCACTTGGCTGATGACTCACATGTCCCTGCCCTCCCCTCTAAGTGTGGTAATCCAAGCATGACTTGCCAGCAAGTCAGCTGGCTATAGCTTAATGTTCCAGAGTCCCTGCTTCCTTGAGTCCTCCAGGGCACCTTAGAGTGTGAGCAGATCTAAGAGATTGTATGTGTGTGTGTGTGTGTGTGTCCTGTGGGGTGTGGTCAAGCTTAAAATTTCAGTGAAAATGTTCAATAGTGATGTTAGTTACAAATTCTTGAGAACAAGGAGAACAGAAATACCAAAAATCCAGTTTGCCTTTATAAAGCAAATCTATGAGATCTACTTACTCTTTATGGCCATTTTTACCTTATGCACAATACTCACTATGCTTATTTTTCAATATTTGTCAGATGAAAGTGATTGTAAGCTATATTTGCTTACAGCATGACATTGTTGATTATCTAGTATGGTCTTCTGCCCATGTATTTTGCTTACATGGTAAAAAAAAATTTAGGGAATGTGACCCTACTATTTCTGAGATTAACTGCCTAGCTGCTGCTTCTCTTTTCTTTTGGCATCTGCTGGGCAGCTAGATTGAAGAGGTCACTGTGGGTACAAAGTACAAGAAAAGAAAGCATATGTAATAAAATTGTAAATTGTCCTAAAGTAGTACTAAAACTGTTCCCCAGTACTCAGCATATATAGCTTATATTTACTGTATATGCTTTTTTTCTATTCTATTTACCACCTTTGATTCCTAGGAGATTAAATCTGCACACACGTAGATACATACTAATATGATGAACTTTAAAATGCTATTTTCCTTCCTTTATCATCAATGATTATCATTTAAAGTTGTTATGAAGGCTTTGTGACAGAGGTTATACTAAAATTGAAAGTATATGAACTTACTGCAAATCATGTAAAAATTAGCTATGTTTTTAATGTGGTTTCTCAGATTGATTAATTTATGCAATGGAATTGTTCTATTCTCTTGTAAACATACATTCACACTTTGCAAACTTGCACACCTGCAAAGTAAAGTGTGGTGGTATGGTATTTGTGATATTATCATTGTTTCATCAAGAATGATAACTCAAGTTACTTTTTAAAATCTCACTTTATATGCCATTATATATCGCCTTCCTGTTTCAATACAGTGAAAATTGATTCCCTAAAGGTCTTGAAGGTCAAAAATATTTTAAACCTAATAATAATAATTTTAAAACCTCTTGGAATTTATGAAGTGTTATTACATTAATTTGGAAATAGTTTGAAGTTGTTATAAAGTTTAACAGTGTGAAGGCAGGGCCAAGATGGCGGAGTAGTCAGATGCTTCCTGTGGTCCCTCTTATAACAAAGACCCGAAAAAACAAGTGAATCAATTATATATGATAATCTAGGAGCCCTGAACATCAAAGGCAAAGTTGAGGAATCAGACTAAGTGGCAGGGGGAGGGAGAGACAGTTCGGAGGCAGCGAGGAGTTGCCAGACCTGACCTGGTAGGAACTGACACCATTCAGGCCAGACAGGCTGGCATGCGTGGTGAGGCAAGCAGTGGTGCATGTGAGGCATTTTCCACATCAAGAGAGATGAGCAGCGGAGAGTCTACTCATGCCTCTAGAACAAGAGAAAAGTGGCACTTAATAGGCAAAAGATAAGCACATGTGTTTGACCTACCACGTGGATCAAAAAACACCCCCTTTTGGGAAAACCCCTCTCCCATTTACCCCCTTCCCACTCTGTACCAGGTCCTGGGCTGGCTTCAGTGACTGCCAAGTCCCCTGGGCTAGCTTCAGTGATTGCTGAGTCCCCTGGGCTGGTAGTGGGACCCATGACGTGCCCTGAGCCATTCTCCTGGCCTTGGAGAGGGTACAAATCAACAAACAGGAAAAAATAGTCTGCTTCTCCCCTAAGCTGGGAACTCAGGGTAGGCACAGCTTCTTTGCCTAGGCACAGGCATAAGGTGTCCACAGACTTTGAATGCCTTTCACCCCTGCACAGACCTGTGTGGGCCCATTTCAACAGCGTAGGCCCTCTCTACCACAGTACAATGGCGTATATACCTGAAGCCTAACTTCAACTGTATCAGCTATATGGTGAAGTGGTAGGTTCACGACATTTGACACTGCTCTGCCCATTAAGCACGGTCCTCATCTACCCACATCAGAGGCCTGATGACTGGTGGCTCCACCCATGCCACCTAGCCACCCAAGGCAGAGGTCCAAGGATAAGTGGTGTCTCCCAGTCTTTACAGCCAACAGCTTTGGGTGCTCATAGTCAGGCTGCAAAACCCACCCACCTATGTGCTCTAGGGAACAGGGACACGCTTTCCTCCCAGACACCCTATTGCAGCCAGATACCTGTGCCTACACCAACCACCCCTGCCTGTATAGGACTGTAGGTGAGAGCTTGCACCACACACTTGGTGACTGACTACCTGGACACCTGAGCTGAATCCATACAAGAAAAGTAAACGGACTCCTGGGCTGACATACCTAGTAACAGATCTAACCAACTGCTGACAGGATGTTAGAGCTTCAAAGGCAACAATAATCAAACTAGCTCACACAGGCAGCCTATTTGGGCATATCAAAACAAAACAAGAAGCTAGGACACAGTAATCAAACATAAAATAAATAAATATAATAACTTATTGATGGCTCGGAGACAACAGTCAATATCAAATCACATAAAGAGGCAGGTCATGATGGCTTCAGAAAGCTCACAAAACAAAGAATCGAGAAATTTTCTGGAGGAAGAGAACTTCTTGGAATTACCAGAGGTAGAATACAAAAGATTAACATACAGAACTCTTCAAGAGATCAGGAAGGAGATCATGCAAAATGCAGTGAAAGCCAAAGAACACACAGACAAAGCAACAGAGGAAGTTAAGAAGATTAGAGAAGACCATAATGGCAAATTTAACAGGCTGCAAGAATCCATAGAGAGACAGCAATCAGAAATCCAGAACATTAACAATAAAATTTCAGAATTAGACAACTCAATAGAAA
>NW_004444002.1:4075369-4076706 GCF_000243295.1 Trichechus manatus latirostris
CAATAACATCAGATAACAACCCAAGACTAGAACACAGGACAGAGCAACCAGATATCAACCCAGATAGGGAAGTCACAAAAATAAATCAAAGCTAAAACACTGAAAATAGGAAAACAGAGACATCAATCTGTAAAAGATGATAACATTAAAACAAAAAAGAGGGACTAAAAAATGTAGTCATAGATCTTTCATTTGGAGAAGAAGTCAAGGCGACATAAAGAAATAAAAGAGTGGATTAAACTTAGAAAAATAGGGGTAAATATTAAGGTAACCACAAAGGAAACTAACAATCCTACAGATCAAAATAAAAAACAAGAAAAACATAAAGACTCGGCAAATACAAAATCAACAACAATGAAAAAGATGAAAAGAAAATACATAAAGAAAAATGACTCAGCACAGAAAATCAAGTAGAGTAAAGAAATTGACAGCAATACAAAAAAAAGACATCAAAATGACAGCACTAAACTCATACCTATCAATAATTACGCTGAATGTAAATAGACTAGATGCACTGATATAGAGACAGAGAGTGACAGAATGGATAAAAAAACACGATCTGTCTATATGCTGCCTACAAGAGACATACCTTAGACTTAAAGACACAAACAAACTAAAACTCAAAGGATGGAAAAAAATACATCAGCAAAGAACACTCAAAAAAGAGCAGGAGTGGCAATATTAATCTCTGACAAAACAAAGTTTAAAGTAAAATCCACCACAAAGGATAAGGAAGGACACTATATAATGATTAAAGCGTCAATACACCAGGAGGATATAACCATAAAAAATATTTATGCACCCAACGATAGGGCTCCAAAATACATAAAACAAACTCTTAACAGCACTGAAAAGAGAGATAGACAGCTCCACAATAATAGCAGGAGACTCTGACACACTGCTTTTGGCAAAGGAGAGAACATCCAGAAAGAAGCTCCATAAAGACATGGAAGATATAAGTGCTACAATCAAACTTGATCTCATAGACATATACCAAACATTCCACCCAACAGCAGCCAAGTATGCTTTCTTTTCCAATGCACAATGGAACATTCTCCAGAATAGACCACATATTAAGCCATAAAGCAAGCCTTAACAGAATCCAAAGCATTGAAATATTACAAAGCATCTACTCCGACCATAAAGCCATAAAAATAGAAATCGATATCAGAAAAGCAAGGGAAAAAAATCAAACATGTGGAAATTGAACAACACCTTACTCAAAAACTACTGGGTTATAGAAGAAATTAAAGATGAAATAAAGAAATTCACAGAATCAAATGAGAGTGAAAACACATCCTACCAGAGCCTTTGGGACACAGCAAAAGCAGTGCTCA
>NW_004444002.1:4079040-4086493 GCF_000243295.1 Trichechus manatus latirostris
ACAACAGAGAGTCCCTGATGGAGCAGGATAAAAGTGGGGTGCAGAACTCAAATTCTAGTAAGAAGACCAGACTTAATGGTTTGACTAAGACTGGAGGAACCCCAGAAAGCATGGCCCCCAGGCTGTCTATCAACCCAGAACTAAAACCATTCCCGAGGCCAACTCTTCAGACAAAGATTAGACTGGACTATGGGACATAAAGTGATACTCACGAGGAGTGTGCTTCTTAGCTCAAGTAGATTCATGAGACTAAATGGGCAGATCCTGTCTGGAGGCAAGATGGGAAGGCTAAAAGGGACAGGAGCTGGCTGAATGAACACAGGAAATCTGAGGTGGAAAGGAGGAGTGTGCTGTCACAGTATAGGGAGAGCAACTAGGGTCACATAGCAATGTGTGTATAAACTTTTGTATGAGAAACTGACTTGAATTGTAAACTTTCACTTAAAGCGTAATAAAAAAAAGCTTGACAGTGTATGAAACCACTTTCTTAAAGGATAGATATACCAGTTTGGATATGGTGAATTTTTTTTTTCTTTAGGGATGTGGATGTCTTTTAAAAAATTAGTTTTCTTTGGACTGAAACCATAACAAGTATATGCCTTTATAGGTTTCAGTCTGGATTTAAACCAGGGTTACAGAAATCATGGAATAGGCCCGGGTTCTTTCTTTTTCCTTCCTTTTCCCCTATCTTCCATTCTTCCTTTGTTCCCTCCATTTGACATTTATATGCACTATTATGTAACTGGAATGATGTTAGGTGCTGGGGATCCAGAGATGAAAGGACATGATCGCTACCCTCAAGGGACTAAGTCTAGTTGCTGAAAAAGAGGAATAAAAACACTACAGTATTTGTGGTGGAGTGATCAGGGAAGGTTCCTGGAGGAGGTGATGATTGAGCTGGAAGGGTGACAGTTGAAACGGAAATGAAATTAATTTTATTTGGAATATTAATGGCTTTTGGGCATGATAGCTCTCTTTATACCAAAATAGCAGAGTAGGAAATTCCATGGCTCTGTCCCTCCACAAAAGTGACTAATACTCTGGCAAAAAACTGTCAGGATCAACTTTTTTAGAACTCTGGAATACAGTTAAAAAACAAAAAGCAAAAAACTTACAACAACCAGGGGAAAGCTTAATGAAGAAACAAGCTGCTACATTATAGTAAGAGAGTGTTGTGGCATTTTAAATTCCCTGCCTACCATCCCCAACTCACCAGATTGGAGGTAGCTATGAAGACAGCAGCCTGCACTCCTGGTACAGGTTGCTAGTGCCAGAGGGACCAATATGGACCTTATTCTCAAGAGCTGTGGTTGTGTGTTTTGACCTGTTTGGTGGCTACCTGAATGACGCTGAAAGGCTTGCATTTGTTTCACCTAACTCACAGCATTCCCAGGGCTGGAGTGGCTTGCTGAGTGGCGTTTATAGAAAGCATTTAAGGGAAAAGTATTAGCTATAGCAGCCTGGGGCAAGTGAGTAACAGTCAGGACAAGCAATAGACAGACCGAAAAGCCTGGGAAGGAAGAGGCTGGAAAAGGAGACCCATGGGAGGAATGAGGGCTTTTAAAAGCCCCCACATATACCAGGTGTTTTAGTCTCCTAGGGCTTCCACAACAAAATAACACAAGGTAGGCAGCTTTGAAGAACAGAACTTTTTTCCTCACAGTTCTGGAGGCTAGAAGTCTGAATTCAGGGTGTCACCAGGGCTATGCTCTCTCTCCGTGGCTTAAGGGGAAGATCCTTCCTTGTCTCTTTCAGCTTCTGTAGCCCTGGGCATTTCTTGGCTTGTAGATGTATCCTCACATGCTGTCTTCCTTGTGTGTGTCTGTTATCATGTCTGTCCTTCTCTTTTATAAGATGCCACTCAAAAGGGATTAAGATTAGCACTCACACTACTGTGGTATGACTTCCATTAACTCAATTGTTAACATCTACAAGGAAAACTCTATTACCTCAAACAAGGTTACATTCACCAGTGCAAGGGGTAGGACTTCAATATATATTTTGGGGGACATAATTCAATCCACGGAGCCCTGGTGGCACAGTGGTTAAGAGCTCGGCTACTAACCAAAATGTCGGCAGTCCGAATCCACCAACTGCTCCTGGGAAATCCTATCAGGCAGTTCTACTCTATCCTATAGGGTTGCTATGAGTCAGAATCAACTCAATGGCAATGGCTTTTTTTTTTTTTAATTCACTCCACAACACCAGGGAATCAAGAAGAAACACACAAATGTCCAGGGCTGGATGCTCAGAAAAGGCCTCAGAAGACCTTAAGTTTTCACCTCTGGCCGACTTTCAAGCTTCATGCAAGCAGGAAGTAAAGACTATGTCAGAATTGTAAATGCCCTGGCTAAACGTTGAAGGAGTATTCTAACATAGAGCCAATCTGCAAAGACTGGAAGAGTTTTTTATTATTCTTTTTAAAAAAATCCTATTTGTGTTTCAGGTTTTTAAGGATACTCTGTCAAAACTCTAGTTGACCACTAAGCTAACAGAACACAGACTTCAGTGGCCACACATGACAAAGAATAGAGACTGTGATGGTTAAGATGGTGTGTCATCTTGGCTGGGCCATGATTCTCAGTGTTTTGGTAGTTGTATAAGGCTGTGATCACTTCCCTGTTGAGATTTAATATGTGATCACCCCCATGATGGGATCTGCTGTGAGTAGCCAATCAGTTGAAAGGGAGTTTCCTTGGGAGTGTGACCTGCACCCGAATATAAGCAGACGTTCTGGCAAGGCTTCAGGGCTTTTGCTCATTCTGGATCCTGCAGCTGGCTCCTGTTTGTCTGACCTCCGGTTCTTGGGACTTGAGCTAGCAGCTTATCTGTGGTCTTGCCTGCCAATCTTGGGATTAGTCGATCTTCACAGCCTGTGAGCAACAGCCCTGCTCTTCAACCTACTGATCTTTGGTTTGCCAGCCCCTGCAGCTACATGAATCAGGAGAAGCCTCTATCCTGACCCACAGACTTGGGATGTTCCAGCCTCTACAACTGCATGAGCCATTTCCTTGATATAAATCTCTCTCTCTATATATATTTATATGCTTTACTGGTTTTGCTTCTCTAGAGAACCCAGCCTAAGACAGAGACTTTACAAAAATAGTTTAGAAAAGTTCTAAGACAAACAAACAACAACCTAAAACAAACAGCATCAACAAATTTTAGGTGCGGGGGGATCTGGTTTTCAGAGTTGTCCCATTATAATAAGCAAAAATGTCCAGTTTTTAACAAAAAAATATGAGGCATGCAAAGAAATAAAAAAGTAGGGCCCATTCCCAGGAAAATAATATTAATAGAAACTATCCCTGAGAAGCCCAGGCATTGGACTTACTAGGAAAAAAAAAAGACTTAAAATGAACTGTCTAACTATGCTCAAAAAGCTAAAGGAAACTATGGACAAAGCACTAAAAAAATCAGGAGAATGATGTCTCCTCAAACATAGAATATCCAATAAGGAGATAGAAACTGTAAAATGGAACAAAAGAGAAATTTTGGAGCTGTAAAATACATTAACTGAAATGCAGAATTGAAGTGTTCAACAGCAGATTTGAGCAGGCAGAAGAAAAAAATCAGAAAACTTGATGATAGATTAATTGAGATTATCCAATCTGAGGAGCAGAATGCATACCAATATACACATAATGGGAGTTCCAGAAGGAGAGGAGAGAGAAAAAGGGGAAAAAAGAATACTTGAAGAACTAATGGCCAAAAGCTTTGCAAATTTGATGAAAGACATGAATCTACACATCCAAGAAGCTCCAGGAAGCCTAAATAATATAAATCCAAAGAGATGCACATCATAGATACATCATAATAAAATTGTCAAAAGCTAAAGACAACAAGAGAATATTGAATGCAGCAAGAGAGGAGCAATCATTCTGTACCAGGGATCCTCAATAAGATTAAAAACTGTTTTATCTTCAGAAAAGATGGAGACCAGAAGACAGTGGAATGACATATTCAAAGAGCTGGGGAAAAAAAAACTATCAACCAATAATTCTATATCTGGCAAAACAATCCTTCAAAAATGAAGGAGAAATTAAGATATTCCCAGATAAACAAAAACTGAGGGAGCTCACTGCTAGCAGACCTGCCCTAAAAGAAATGCTAAAAGGAGTACTTCTAACTGAAATGAAAGGACACTAAACAGTAACTTGAATCCACACACAAAAATAAAGAACACTAAAAACACTACATAGTTAAAAGTAAAAGTCAGTACTAATAGATTTTTTAATTCCTCTTTTTTCATATATAATTTAAAAGACAAATGCATAAAACAACAATTATAATCTATGTTGGTGGGCACACAATGCATAAAGATGTAATTTGGGACAATAACAAAATAAAGAGGGGATTGAGCTCCATAGGAGCAAGTTTTTCTATACTATTGAAACTAAGTTGGTAGTAATTAGGACTAGATTGTTACAAATTAAGATGTTAATGTAATCCTCGGGGCAACAACTCAGAAAATAACCATACAGTAATATAAAGTAAAATATACACTGAAAGAAATGAGAAGAGAATCAAAATGATACACTACAAAAAATAAAAGCAAAAGAAATTGGTAATGGAGGAATTGAGAAGAAAAATGACATAAGATGTAAAACAAATAGCAAAATGGCAGAAGTTAGTCCTTCTTTGTGAGTAATTATTTTAAGTGTAAATGGTTTAAACTCTCCAATTAAAAGGCAGAGATAGGAAGAATGGATTAAAAAAAAAGCATGATCCAACTACATGCTGTCTCTATTATTACCATAGAAACTAGACTTTAAGACAAAAATTGTTGAGAGACAAAGAATATTATATAATGATAAAATGGTCCTTCCATCAGTTATAAGCATATACGTACCTGACAACAAGGTCCCAAAATACATGAAGCAAAAATTGACAGAATTGAAGGAAGATATAAACAGTTTTCAACAACATAAATGGCAACTATTCACGTGGATCTCACCGAATGGAAAACACAGGAATCAAATTGACTACATCAGTGGAAAGAGACAATGGAGAAGCTCAATATCATCAGTCAGAATAAGGCCAGGGGCCGACTGTGGAACAGACCATCAATTGCTCATATGCAAGTTCAAGTTGAAGCTGAAGAAAATTAAAACAAGACCACGAGAGCCGAAGTACAACCTTGAGTATATCCCACCTGAATTTAGAGACCATCACAAGAATAGACTTGATGCATTGAACACTAATGACTGAAGATCAGATGAGTTGTGGGATGACATCAAGTATATTATACATGAAGAAAGGAAAAGGTCATTAAAAAGACAGGAAAGAAAGAAAAGACCAAAATGGATGTAGAAGAGACTCTGAAACTTGCTCTTGAAAGTAGAGTAGCTAAAGCAAATGCAAGAAATGATGAAGTAAAAGAGCTGAACAGAAGATTTCAAAGGGCGGCTATAGAAGACAAAGTAAAGTATTATAATGAAATGTGCAAAGGCCTGGAGTTAGAAAACCGAAAGGGAAGAACATGCTCAGCATTTCTCAAGCTAAAAGAACTGAAGAAAAACCTCAAGCCTCGGGTTGCAATATTGAAGGATTCTATGGGCAAAATATTGAACGACTATAAAAATGGCGTGGGGGTGGCATCTGATCTCCTCTAACTTCACAAGTGGGAAGGAGAATCAAGATCAACAGCCCAAGGATGATTCCTATGAGGCAGATGTCAGACATGCCTCTTCTCTCCACCATCTTTACCAATTCTGACTCCAACCGTCTCTCCCATGGCACTCTCTACTTCTCTGCTGCGTTCAATAATTCATTGCAATGGCCACACAGAACTCACAGACAATATTCATGATTATGGGTTTTATTAGGGAAGTAACAGGTTACAATTCAGGCTCAGGAACACTCAGGATACAGTTCTTCCATCAGGACAGCCTCTTTTCAGCTGTGCTTGAAGGCACACCTCTCTCTGGCTCTAGGCCTCTTCCCTGCTCAGTCAAGTTTTATAAAGCTCTTTTAGCCCCTGCCAATGAGTCCCCAGGCACCCCAGGCACTCAGCCTTCTTGCTCCGTGGGCCGGGAAGGCCACTGTATGGTCTCCTGCCAGTCTCTACTGCCACCGCTTCTCACCATCTTCAGGGTTACAGCTCTCTGTCTCTCTCAGCCTTGTGGTTCCAGGAGCTTCTCAGCACAGGGATCCTGGGTCCAAAAGACATGCTCTCTGCTCCTGTTCTTCTCCGCTATTCTTTCTTGGTGGTGGTGGGATTCTCTCTGTCCTGCCTCTGGGATGGCTCACCTCAAGCCCAGCGGGAGGGCAAAACTGACCAATCCCTTTTGTGAGCCACAATTACTCTATCTGCACAGTCCCGCCCAGTCACTTGGGTGGGAGTTAGAAGACCATGGCAAGAAAGTCCACACGAAAACGATCCATTGACCACAATGATGCAGGAAGAATCAAAAGAAGGTGAAAGGAATACACAGAGTCACTGTTCCAAAAATAATTGGTAGATGTTCAACCATTTCAGGAGGTAGCATATGATCAATAACTGATGGTATTGAAGGAAGATGTCCAAGCTGCACTGAAGGCATTGGCAAAAAACAAGGCTCCAGGAATTGACGGAATACCGATTGAGGTGTTTCAACAAACGGATGCAATGCTGGAAGTGCTCACTCGCCTATGCCAAGAAATCTGGAAGACAGTTAACCTGGCCAGGCGACTGGAAGAGATCCATATATGTGCTCATTCCAAAGAAAGGTGATCCAACAGAATGCAGAAATTATCAAACAATATTATTAACATCATACACAAGTAAAATTTTGCTGATCATTCAAAAGCGGTTACAACAGTACATTGACAGGGGACTGTCAGGAATTCAAGCTGGCTTCAGAAGAGGATGTGGAATGAGGGGTATCATTGCTAATGTCAGATGGACCTTGACTGAAAGCAGAGAATACCAGAAAGACGTTTGCCTGTGTTTTATTGTCTATGCAAAGGCATTCAACTGTGTGGATCATAACAAATTAGGGATAACATTGCGAATAATGGGAATTCCAGAACACTTAATTGTGCTCATGCAGAACCTGTACATAGACGAAGAGGCAGTTGTTCAAACAGAACAAGGGGATACTGCATGGTTTAAAATCAGAAAAGGTGTGTGTCAGGGATATAACCTTTCACCATACTTATTCAATTCTGTATGCTGAGCAAATAATCTAAAAATCTGGACTATATGAAGAAGAACTCAGCATCAGGATTGGAGGAAGACTCCTTAACAACCTGTGATATGCAGATGACACAGCCTTGCTTGCTGAAAGTGAAGAAGACTTGAAGCACTTACTGATGAAGATCAAAGTCTACGTCCTTCAGTATGGATTATACCTCAACATAAAGAAGACAAAAATCCTCACAACTGGACCAACAAGAACATCATGATAAATTGAGAAAATATTGAAGTTGTCAAGGATTTCATTTTACTTGGATCCACAATCAATGCCCA